>NC_048909.1:10562417-10593302 GCF_011077185.1 Oxyura jamaicensis
CTTTGTTCTCCGCGCAGGAGCTGCCCGCGGACGGCCCCGACGCGGCGCGGCCGGGCGGGCACAAAGGTCCCCGCCGCCGCCGGACAGCGCGGCCGGGCCGGGGGGAGCCGAGGGGACGGGGGAAGGGGGGGAAGAACCCGGCCCCGACCCCACCGGGCGGCGGCGGCGGGGGGCGGCGGCGGGCGGGGACAAAGGCGGCGGCCCCGCGGGTAGCGCAGGGCAGGGCAGGGCGCCCGCCGCCACCGGCTTTGTGCGCGCCGCCGGCACGGGCGGCAACAGTTGGGGCGGGGGGCACGGCTCGGCTCGGCTCGGGGGGGCGGCACGGCTCCGGGGGCAGCCCCGTTCCTCGGGTGCCCGCAGCCCCGGAGCCGCCGCGCGAGTCCTTCCCCGTCCCGGAGCCCCGCGCCGCCGCCTCCTGCCCCAGCCCCGGCCGGCTCGGGCTCTGCGGGAGGCTGGGGGCCACCAAACTTTTCCCAGCGGTTTCTGAGCCGTGAAAAAGAAGCGGGGCTGCGCTGCGAGCACAATTCCGCAGCGAGCTTAGAAAGTTCCTAAGTGGGCGATGTACCCCGCTGCTCGTGTCCGGAAACGTGGGGCGGCGTGCTTTAAAAGTTACCAGCATTAACAGCCGCGAGCGGCCTTAAAATGCCTTTAAAATCCCCCTGCTCTCTGCAGCCCCCCAGCTAGGGAAGCACTGGCGGCTCCGTGCAGAGCGGAGGCTGTTCGCACGGCTGTTCGAGAAGGTCCATTCATATATCTGACTACCTGGATTTGAATAGAAACCAGACAGCAATTCTTTGCTCCCAGCCACTATTCGCCCCGCTGGACAATAGAGATTTGTTAGCACACAGGCACAAGCCGGGGGACACAAAGCTGGAGGCAGCAGAGATAGGGGGCTTCAGTGCACAGGAAATTACGGCTTTTGATGCACTATTGGCAGGTCTGCCGTTACGGAGAGGCAACACGACTGTGCCATGTTTAAGAGCTCCTTTCTGCCATTTTTAACCACCTAGAATGTCATTAAAGCTTTATTGTCCCGGTACCTCAAATCATGAGTCCATACGGTTACTTCTGAGCTGCCCCGTGGGCTGGCAGGCAGGAGCGTGGCTGAGCTGGGGGGGGGCGAGGGAGGGGGGGAAAGGAATTTTGATGACAGAAAACCTCGGTGTTTATAAACAGCGCAGATCCGTTACCCAGACAGCTGATGTCTAGCCTGAGATGTGCTGCCTCATGTTAATGGCAGCTGTGAGGGGCTGGAGCTGGAGCGCTGGCTCCATCCTAAAGGTACAGCGAGTTCACCACATGCCTCGCCCCATCAGGATGCTGTTCAGTCGGGTCAGCCTGGCAAATACCACAATAAATAAGGAAAACAAAATACTTAGTGTCTCGTACTTCCTATTTCCCCTATTCCCCCCAACCCCCAGTCTTTCAGACTTAAAAAAAAGAACTCCTCAGAGACTGGGCTTTAATCCTCTGACTGGAGCCAATGGGCAGAAATTACGAAGAGCAGAAAGCCAACGGGCAGCTTGTATTAGATGAGAGGCCTGCCCCTAACTGTACGCGGGGGGGTAGGCTCAGCCTTTACCGGTAGGCAGGAGGCTGGGGCTGCTCCTCCTTATCTTCCATAAATCTTCGTACCCCGTGAACATCACCGAACACCCTTTCCAACTGGATATTACGGCCTTCCACGTTTTCAGGCATACAGATGCAGTTTTCAGTTCCAGCATTTTGAGGAGCCAGCAGATCTCTGCCTGTGTGGCCACAAGCACAGCAGAAATACCTGAGCTCTCTCCTTCGCCCAGGGAAAAGACCAAATAGAGAACTGTACCAAATTACAGCTGGGGGATGGACGCTTCTGCTCTGAGCTGCGGCATCACTGCATAGAGAAAATGGGGTTTGCTGTTCGCTGCTCTGAAGCGTGCTTTATCAATGCAATCCTTGTGACCACAGCTAAAAAGGGAAGGGTGTTGGAGTGAGGCAAGCAGGGCCCTCCTCCCCGGCACCTGGGGGACACGGGTGGGGACCCCTGGCCTGCTGCTATGCCCTGCACCAGCCCAGCAGGCAGACAAGGATGCGCCTCCAGTGCTCCTTCTGGAAATATAGGGGGGGAAAAAAAGCCTGGATGGCTGAAATACTGCACAACTTTTGAAAAACGTGAAGCCCTCTTACTGTAACACTGATAAAATTGAGGTAAAATATCCCGGTATGCGCAGGGCCAGCTCGTAGCACTTTGAGCTGGTGTTTCAGAACATGAGAAATACCAACATGAATGTGAATGCTTCTCACAGGAATCACTTCTGTCTGCATAATTAGACAATTTCCTTGAATTCTCTTCCTGATGCAGTACAATGGCTTTGGGTGTTTTACTTCTCAGTTAAACTTTGGTGATAAGAATCAGGCTAGATTACAGTCAAGCTATTTTAATTTTTTTTTCTTCATGGTACTTACAAACCCAGAAAGACCTATCGAAAAGAAGCCCCTGAATGAAAACAGTCCAGGTGTTTTTTGTTACAAGTTAAGGATACCGATGCATCTACCAACAAAGCGCTTTTAGATTAAATACCACTTTATTCTTAAATTGTAGTAGCCTTTTTCCATTGCCTCTATGACTACTAATACTGGTTATTCATCAGTAGGCTGATTTTAAAACATTAAAAAAAAAAAAGTTAAAGCCTCTTGAAATTGCTTCCTAAAAGGAAATATGCTTAAGGTTCTGTTCTGCCCTGGCAATTAGGTGTCTCAGTCTGAGTACCTGTTAGGCATTTCACTTTGAGTGGAAAACGTGCTGTTAGAGGTTGGCAAAAAGAGTTTGCCTAATCAAAATAGGCATAGAAAGAATGTCCGGGCATGCCCTCCTGCTGTAAACATCTGTAAACTCATCTGGGACATCAGAATAATCCCCGTCACGCACATAAGAAAAGGTTGCTGAGCGCTGCTGAAGATCTTGTTTGGTCAGGTTTTTTTGAACTGCACACAGAAGTACGGGGAAACTCAACAGTCAGTTCTCCCAACTCCACTTGCAGCTATTCCAGTATAAAGTTTATGAAGACTCAAAAAAAAAAGAGGAAACCTTTTAACTACTGACAGGCTTTGAAGTTGCAGCAGTTGCAAAATACCAAAGTGCATATAATCTGAGGATTTATTAATATATAATACTGCATTACAGGGTTAGCTGCCAATAAAAATGTACCAGGTATGCCCAAATTTAGCAATGTACTTGGCAATGTAACAAATGTGGAATCTTAAGAATTTCATTTTATCTCAGTAATAGCCAGCAGATGCTACGAGCGTTTCAAAACCATACTATTGATTAATATCACGCAAGATTCAAACAAAAAACTCAGAAGACAGCAATCAGGTATTTTCATGTTACAGATAAGGTTAAGGCATCCTTTCCCAGTAAGCTGCAGCACTGACACGTAGATCAGTAAAAGCACTTAAACAGACTTCAGTCACCCTTAGTTTCCCTGTACTGCCTGGAAAGCTGGGAGCATCAGCATCACAAGGAAGGACTTGAATACAATCACCGCAAGATTTCAGTCTCAGCTCTCTTACCATCGCATCAATTTGGTTCTGCAACAGCAAATTACTGGGATCTGTGGTTAACTCGTGTTCTACACAGAAACTCCCGACTGTCTGAGATGCCAAAACGCAGTCGAGGACAGGACAAATTTGGGGGCGGGATGCCGAAATGAAAGGGCGCGGAGCTGCCCGCGGTGCACCCAGACACCTCCCTGGAGGGTGCTGCCAAGGGTACTGCCGTCAGCTCGGGGCAGGCCTCGCAGCACAGCGCACCACTGCTCGTAACCGCGGCAGGCATCGCCTGTGCTTCCTGCGACAGCTCCGGCACGAAGCACGCCGGGAGCAACGCCGTCATCTGCCAAATGCAGGCCCCTGACAACAGCTAGTGAGGTCCGGCAAACTCTAGGTCATCAGTCCCAAACCCCCTGTGGTGCATCTACCGATTCTTAGTCGGTAACCTACAGGAACGTAACATTTTCTTGGAAAATACCTTGGCATGTGTCCGTGTAAGGCTCTACTACTGAGTTTCCTCTGGGCTTACTGGCGGACCATACACTCATCTTAGCGCACTATTCTCACACGTAGGTATGGAAGGTATCTGACACACAGGAAGGAATCTTAGCACACTCTGTTCTCACATGCAGGAAGCCTGTACATGTGGCGTTATTTGCAGCAGGCCTGAAGTGAGATGTCACAAACAAAAAGATGAGTGGGGTCTGCCAGCTGAGGCGGTCGGGGTTTGACCACACACACTGTAACTTCCAATTCCGTCTGAGGCGTGCGTTCACAGCGCGCTGCGTTCCCGCGCCCCATGCCAGCGGTTCCATTTCCATAAGCAGGGCCCTCACCCCGGGTACCACCGCCCTGTGCTCGGCAGAATCACGCCGGCAGCACGCTCACGTAGCCAGAGCGCGTTGTACCCCCACGGGAGGCTGGGGGAACCCGGCAGGCATCTGCAGTCCAAGACCACAGTGGTCACCAACACCAGCTGGGTGAGGTGTTGGGAACGGCTGTACTCAGACTGCTTTAGGTGCAGCCCCAAATCCAGATTTTTTAAGATATCAACATAGTTGCAGATAAGGTTCGCAGTACAAGGATCGATTCCAGGTATAAAAGAATGCGTTCGGATTTGCCAGATATTTTTTTCTGCCAAAGATTTAAATATCATGTGGCTTTAGCTTTCTTTCTGTTCACTGAATATCAAGGTCAATTAGGAATGATGTCTGGCTAGTACTCTCAGAGCAGATTAGACAGTTGCATCAAAAACTAGGACCATGTATAGGTCATCTGTTACTGTGACCTAGATTTCTGAGAATCTGTTCAATTTGTTTTATTGAAAATGGAGTACTGTCTCAGTTCTGTTTCTCATAGTAAACCTTTCTATAATAGCAGAAAATAGCTTTATTAGATACTCACAGACATTGCTTACTACTTCTACTAATACACAAAGAAAATCAAATCCGTGCAGCAGACCTGTGTCTGTCATCCATTTAATTTTAAAATAACTTAAGGTTCTGAACAGCTTATGCCTTATAATCTAAAGCATTTGGTCCACATGCCAAATACTAAGCAAGCTGAAATACATAATAGCTTAGCTTCGGCTTTGTTTGCCCTACTTAATAATTTTTTCCTTCAGTATGCAGTGGATAGATGCAGTATTTCAGCATTATACTCTGAAAATGAAGAACATGCTGAAGTATTTGAGTAGGGCGAGGCTGTTCCATCTGTATCATCTCTGAGCTTTGTGGTGCCCTTACAAGAGCGTTGGTTTGTGTCGCTCAGCCTGAGAACAGAACCAGCCTTCCCTCCAAAAACCTGCAGTTCAGTGTTTGAGCACAAGGATTTTGGTAACTGTGGCATGAAACAGTTCTGTTCTTATCACACCCCAGGAGAAAGGTAGGTAATAGAATTAAACTGTAGAAAACAGCACAAAAAAATAAAACAAAGCCAGCAGATTAAGGTTCACAGATGATAACTGCCAGCATGTTACTCCTTCATAAATTGTGCTCCATAAATCCACTCCAGTCTTTTCAAAACTCTGACGTTGGTTCTACCAAGTCATCTGAATCTTGTGCTACTTCCATATTTAAACTTTTATGTGCATCTCAGCACAGTGGGACCAATTTATTTTATAGGGAAGATAAGAACCAGTAGTACTTGGGTGACGTTATCCTAAGATCATTCTTCTAAACGAAGATGAGTACATTTTCTCCCTTGTGTTTCACAGAATGGCTACATTTAAATAGGTTAAGTCTACAATTCTGAAAAGAACGTCCGAGTCCTGCTCACCTGGATGGCATAGCCGTCAGCTGATACTTAAAAGCACACAAAAGCAAAGAAATTAAGTACCTGAGGGGGACAAGTCTTCCTTCCAGCAGGACACGTGGCAGGTCACCAGACGTAAGGGAGTGTCTTCCCACCCACCCCCAAATTATACTCAGTTTTTCTGGACACTAATGCATAGCAGGAAAGGAATCCGTGGTCTCACAACTGCGCCCTGCGGCAGCTCTCCATCTTTTCTTTCTCTCTAAGAAGTGCACTGAAAGGGCCCGCAGTCCCTGCAGGCAGTTTCTTAGGGAAGAGAAGTAGTATTGGCCAGTAACTGACTAGCAGTCAGGCACGCTGCCAGAATTTGCATCTTTCAGAGCAGCAGGTTTGAGTGGACCTGCATTCTGAATTCCAGGCGGCCAGTCTGAATCAAGAGAGAAACCCATTTGCTTCCTTCACCCATCAGCTTTTCTAGCAGTAACAGTACACCCCATTTAAAAGTACTTCAGAGTCTTCTCTTAAAACAGAAGATCAAGTTAGAGGTATCAACGATACGTACGGTGCTACAGGATTATAATACCTCGTTAGATAACAGAAGGCTGTTCGTTAACTCTGAGGCATCCGGTGGCTGAAGTTCTCTGAAGTCAATGCTGTGGCTGCACGCCGTAGTTCAGAGCATTCATAAACAAGCTGGAAAGAATTTGGTATGGAAACCTGAACAAGGAGCAGTGAATCAGATGAAGGTCGTTCATCGTGTGGGTTAGGGCAGGCCCGGGGTCTGGTAACGGCGTTTTTCTTCTCCTGGTGGGGTAAGGAGCACCGCACCGAAGCCTCGCGGTACCTGCTGAGGCTCACCTGGAATAACCTAAAGCACAACGGGGGAGCCAATGTGCTGAAGCTGTGAGATCACGGCACCCGTTCAGCTCCTGAGGAAGACATTTCTCAGTAAGAGAACGCCACGTTTCCAGCTAAACCAGGCGCTGCCAGGCTGTAAGGGTAGGCTGGGAGGAGAACGGGGAGGATCATTACGTACGTTCTTGCAGCTCATTTACTTTGCCTTAGTTATTTAGGGCCATTAGAAGTAAAATCTTTATCGTACTAAATGTATCTGGAAATGGAGTCCTGAAAGATGGCAAAATAAAATTGACTCAGAGGTGCCATGCTGTCTAAACTGAACCAAAACCTGTGGAATTTGGAGGTGTTTTTGTTGAGAACTGCAAACCTAGAATTGTATCAGCTGAGAACTGCTGGTTTATAGAGCTGAAAAGCAGAAACTAATTATCTTCAAAGGACCAACTATCAATTAATCAGGAAGAATGATTATGAAAAGTAAATCCTTCATTTGATCCCTCTCCATCCATACTGCCTCCAGAGCAGATAATGTAAGGTTTATTATTGTTAATGTTCCAATAGAGTAAGTGAAATATGAAAGTCCCAATTAGCATATGAAAAAATTTGCATTTTACATTTTTAAGTATGATCAGCGTGTGAACACTGGCTCATTGCAACAGCCAAAATGTGGCTTGTGTTGCAGGAAGACACCTCTGAGGTGTCCCTACCTAGAACCAACCTTCTGTTGCAGGGATCACATTTTAATACAGTCTTTCAAGATTAAATCATATAAACAAAACAAATTCTTGAAATTCCTCTGCTGATTACTTTGCAGGACATTTTTCTGTACCTGTCAAGCGTACATGCAGTTCCTGGGCATTTCTCCACTACCTTAAATTGAACCACAGGATGATTCCTTGTGAGACATCTCACTGCAGACACCACGTTCAGGAAGAGCTCGCACAAAGCAGACTTCTCAGTGTGCGCTGGCTCATCAAAAACCAAAGATACATCAAAGAGAGTCCCGGTCTTTGGAATCAACATAATCTCCAGCTACCCTTATTTTTTTTCCGAAGTGTGTAACGTATCTCAATTTGACTGGTGAGGTGTGTGTAAGGACAGAAAGCATTCTCTGCCCTCCCTACTACCACCACCAAGCCAAGTCCAACCCTTTCCCATCTGAAAGCAAAAAGCCAGTTCTCTACAACCGAAGTAGCTTTTGCTAACAACTGTCGTACTGACAACTGGGCCAGGAGATTCTAAAAATACTGAAAGGAAGAAACCGATCTCAGGCTTGATGCTTGCACTGGTAGCAGACTCAAGTGGTTGTAATTACAATCATCACTCCTTCCTGATCCGAGTCACAGAAACTGCGCCTAAATTCACGAGTGGGAAATCTTTGATCTTCAGCACAGACCAGTCAATGTTCGGCACAGCAGTGTCTTCTGAGGAAGTACTTATCTTAGATTCACCACCACCAGTATAACAATGTCCTAGGTTTAGTGCAGTGCAGGACAAATACTTCAGTGATGAACAATCACTAGCATGTTGATAGACCAGCGGAGACAAGGTTGTTCAGATCTACAGAAGCTGCTTCCCCAGCACTGGATGTGTCGGAGCATTGCACAATGGCAGGAGTTCATTTTTAATAGAGAAGAATCTCAGGAATCCTAACAATGAATCCAATATTGACAGTAATCTGCATGGCAACAAATGCTCTCTTAAAAGATGTGGGATAAGGTAAGGGTTCTCAGGGATGCTGGACAGTTCACAAAAAACTCACTCTGCTACTGAATGCACAGAAACCAAGACACAGAGAGCAGGAGCTGAAAAACATCTGGAAGACAAGAGAAGATCTGTAGGACATGGGCAAGTTTCTCCTGACTGTATCCTTAACCCAGCCTCAAGGGTCTGCATCTCCCCTGCAAAACCAGATATGCCACTAAGCTTGAGCCAGTGTTGCTGTGCTCTAATTGGCTCGTTTGTGCAGGTAAAGACATTAACAGAGAGGACAAAATTCCCTACCCTTCACCAATTTGCTTCCGAGAGCTTTATTCTACTTTTAATCTTCATGGGCATCCACTCAAGACCTCGGTGTCTGCATTTTTTTCCCCTTTCAGATTTGGTAGGCTATTATCAAAAGGCAGCTACACTTCAAGATAATCAAATACCTTTACTGGCTGAACCAGCAGCTTTGCTCTGTGAATAACCAAAGCAGCGATTTCGTATTTGAGGATTTTGGTGCTGTTTTCTCTGAACATTTCCCCTTGAGGTACTGCTCAGGTCCCCAGCTCCCAAGCGGGACCAGACAAACGGCGCAGCCCTCCGCACCATCAGAACAGCGGGGCATGGGGCTGCCTGGAACAACCCCTAAGAACAAGAGTAGCTCTTCTCAGTAGAGCACAAGAGTTTTTCAGTACTCCTAGTGACAGATAATCCATCTGGACCACTGACAACAACTGCAACAGTTTCATTCTTAGAGCCAAAAGTTGCAGATTTGAAGCACGCTGTTCTGTACTTGCAGAGATGCCTTGCTTACGTTTCTGGTGCTGAAGGACCCTTTATAGGCGAGGTTTCGCTCACCGGATGCACACTACTGGGGTGATTAAGTTGATCCTGACCCTAAGCTAAACAGACTGCTGAGCCTCTTGATTCTTCAATTTGCTCTCCACTTACCTTTTCAGAAGCCTCTCCAGTTTAGCGACCTCTCTAGCGTAGCCTTTACCAGAACAGGACTGCGTCGCTTGGTCAAGTTCCCACTTAGAATTACACTGAGACCTCCCTGTTTGTCATTTTTTAATCCTTTTATGCTGCATCCACCAGCAAGTTTGTCGATGCACAGTTAGATCAAAATAACCCAAGTCCCCCCTAAATCACTGGAAACAGGTATTAGTTGTGTTTCTCTCGGGTCCCAGAAGAGCTGTGTTTGTTTTCTCTGGGATCAGCACCGTAACACTATATTGTAAAAGGGCGAATGGAACAGACTGGTAGCTTTGTCCCCTGATTTTGCATTATCACAAGACGTGTCAAGTAGTAACAGCGAGCTTTTGGACAGTTAAAAGAAATAAAACCGTGCAGTGCTAATTCCAGAGGTGTGGATTCTCCTGTGCAACGGTGCACACACGGTGCTGCTTCTCAGCAGGTTCCCGAGCAGATTCCCCACCAAGATGCTGCCTTCCACCAGTCCTGCAGGAACCCCCTCAGGCAGGACCGTTACCCAAGCGGCTGGTTTCAGCTGAAGCTGGTAAAGGATTCCAGAGGTTCTTGTTGAAGAGCCATGTTCACTTTCTGAAAAAGCATGACTTAGGGGCAGGGGAGTGTCTATTTTTATTTTTTGACACCCCCCACTTTACAAGAGAGATCTGTAACAGTACATAAAAAGTAATAGACGTAGAGAGGGCAACTGTCACATACGGGCTGGTTTCAGTGCTTGCTAGGAAAGAAGTCTGAAAGGAAAGTGAGTTTGAGATTCAGTGCAGGTAATGAAGCTTCCAACCTTCTGAGGTTTGCCAGACCAGCACAAAATACAACCACAGCAGCATCTCAACAATTTTGCTATGCAGATGCAAAAAAAAAGTGCACAAAATGTTGTGTGGTAGGCTCACGCAGCAGCTTTCTGAGGCTGCCCACCCAGCTCAGCACGTGCTTCACTCCCCCCAAAGAAGCTTCCGTTAGGCACGCAGGTGAGACACCTCAGTAGGGAAACAAAACAGGGAAGAAATGGCACGAGAAGGATACAAGCAATCGTTCGAGCAACAGTAAGGGAAAGTGCTAGGACTACGTAGGAGAGAATCCGGCCTCCAGGCTGCTTGTGCACGTTGCTGTCATTGCCAGGTCGCCCCTGTGGTACAGGGCAACCCTCCGAGCGTGCTTACACGATGTACGTGCCCTCCATACAGGAACGTAACACACACACACACCCCAGGCAAGAGAAAGCACTTGGCCAGTGAAAAGGGACAACAGATTTTGTAGGCAGTTTGGGGGAGAAATCCCCTACAAAAGGACGCTTGTCACAATTCCATTTGTCCATCCTGCACATATTGCCCGGTTCCATTGTTTCTGGGGAGTATTTTTTTCATCTCAGAATCTGACCAAAAACCTAGCTGATCGAGAGCTGTGAACCTTGCAAGAGGGAGGGAGCAGGCGGCCGGAATGTGGCAATAACGTGGACACTGTTTGTACCGTTCAGAAAAAAACGCTTCCCATTTCCGAGATGAGATGACGACAGTTACCGGGTAGAGGGTCAGCGGAGGTACAAGAGGAGGAAGATGTGAACTGAGGCAAAAGCCTCGATGTAGTTCAATACACGCAGACTGGTTCGTGCTTGGTGTGCACTCAGTTCCCCTGCTCCATGCTGTACCTACCACCTGCAGACACCCTGCACATCCAGGCGCTCACGGGGCTCAACGCTTGAGGTCGATCACTGCTTGTTATTAATGCAAATGCTCTGTGCTCGTTCCACCAGCTCCCACCCCAAAAAGATTGCAGGAACAAGGTGAGACTAATTTTCAGAGAATTCCTTTAATTGTCAGGATCAGTTGATGTTTAATGGTGCCGAAGTCAGTCCGTTTAAGCGCAGCCTACAAGGTATGTTCTGTGAACAAGCTCACCTCCCAGAGATACAACTTACTCAGTATAAGAACATTTAAGTTACATGTATCAGCTCAGGATATTCAGAGAGAGACTTAGTCCTTAGGACAAGAGAAAGCACACTGAATTGAAAGCTAGTCTACAGAATTTTAAAGTGAAAGTATTCCTACAGGCTTTGCAGGCTCCATTTCACTTACAGCAGCTATTTCAGATACAGCAAGAGATTCCATTTGTAACAAACAAGCTGCAAGTAATTTCTCAAACCATGGAAGCCAGGTGGAAAAAGTGAAGGTAACTGAATGCAATATAGAAATTTAAGGAGAATAAATCACATTTTCCACTTTACAGGAAGAAGAAAATACAGTTCAGGTATCCTGACCGGTACCTTCTTAGGCAGACATTTACGTACTCAGTTTAAAACTCACAGTTAAAGGGAAAAGCTGTTCCAGTAATGCCCTAGGAACTTCCTGAGAATCAGGAAGACTTTTGAGGCAGTTGTTCACTTTGGGAGGATTTCCCAAGCCACCTAACACCGGGCTGATGGACTCCCACCAAGCGGGAGGAATCAGGCTCTGAACAAAGCCCAACACGAGTGCGTGCCCAGAGCACACAGAGTCAGCTGGGGGGTCAGTGAGGCCCTTCCACACTTTGAGCTGCCACAGCCAACTGCAGATGTACCTGCAGGGTCGCTGCAGCACGTAGGAAGTAGCTCAGAATACCAGACAAGCAAGCAGAAGCAGCAAGAGGTAGAAGCGATTTTGTGCTGCCTGCCCATCAGCAAGGTTGGGAATGTCGCCTCCGCTGCAGGCAAGACGAAAAACATTTCAGCGTGAAGTCAATCCACCTGGAGTCAGCCACGTGCCCAGTGCCCACCTCGCTCTAGCAGCTCAACCTTTAAAAGCCTTGGTGATGCTATTTCCAGTGTGCACGTCCACAGGAGGAGAGCTTTTACACAACTGCTTCAGATATACCTAAAGCTGGCTTAAGAACCACTAAGTCAAGCTAGCATCGATAACAGTAGTGTTACACTTCTGCTATTCATTAGTCCGCATGGTTCCATTTCGTAATTAAAATACTTGCAGTTTAAGACTTTACAATAAAGAATGTGCAGCCCTCAGCAGTGTTTCCACTGCTAGTCTATGGAAAACATATGCATGGAAAGTATGTACAGTGCATGTACACAGCCGTCTTTGGATAGCTTCAGTGAACATTCAACGCTGTCGGTGAGTTTGAGAACTAAAAAAAACCATCGACCGTTGACTGTACCTTGAGGTTTATCACAAACCCTCTGTTAAATGGAAAGCTTGAACCTTCGGAGGTTTTCACATATGGTTGCTATTAACAGGTCATGATTTAGATTATATTAAGAGCTAGAGGTTGAGTTTTTCCAGCTCTACTTCCCTACGTTCTCCAGAAATTAACTGGTAAAAAAAAAAAAAAAAAGTTGTTTTCTATTTAACAGCAACAACAAACAAAAAGACTATGAGCAAGACCAGAATTTCTGCAAAAAAAAGTAATGGAAGGTTTTCTATGGACTGCACAAAAGCAGGAATGCATCCACAGCATATGGCACGCTTGGAAACAAGTCTGGGTATGGTATATGTTCAAAATAGCAGAATATAGGCCAGATCAGGAGGAAAACCTCCTTTCCATTTGGACTGGCAACTTGAGCTCGTCTGGAAAAAGCTGTGGAATGTCAGTTCATTTGCTCATAGGAACCTGTGCTCAGTTTCAGCAGCTGCTCACTGGGAACACTGGCCGTGGACTGGATTCCTCCCAGCAAGGTCCAGCTGCTCCTGCAACTCATGTTCGCCTGCTTGTACAGCGACAGCAAGAAAACTGCCTTCCTTTCCCAGGAAAGGAAAGGTGAATGCCCAGGCGTCTCGGCAGTACCTACCCGGTACCCTGCCTGTCTCAGCTGGACCATCAGATGTAGGATTCCAGCCTTTGTGGTACAGAGTCAAGAGTGGTCTTGATTCCAAATCAGTATGCCATACAGCAGGAACCTGTAGTCTAAATGGAGTAACCAGGCAAAATCACCGTTATGAAAAAGGAAATCCTGTATTTTTAATGCTGTTTCTAAAGTGAAGAATGTTTTCCTACTCTTCTCCCTGTGTAAATGTACTTCCCAGAAGGCTCCAGCATACAAGAAGCCCTGAAACAGCTGTGTGCCCTGAGACCGAGATGGCTGCGATACCAACCGCCCCACGTGGAAGCACGGGAACAGCCGAGCTGCCTGCAGGAACAGCGCTCACACCCCAGCACCTAATGGCTGCACTCAACATTCATTGCTGTCGGTGGGTTTTCATTTCTATCAACTCACTGATCAATGAATGCAAACTGCGGACCAGCTAGCTGAGAGACTGCACTCCTACTGCTTGGGGCTTGCTGGCACGAAGAGGGACGTACGCCTCTTGCTGAAGCAGCACTGAGTTGAGGTTCTCCTGCCGCAGGGTGGGTTTGTGGCTCCATGACCTCGCCAGGAGCTGTGGGACAAGTCGCTCACGCTCCTTCACGAGCGCAGGCCCCCACGGGTGCTCTGCCACCTGACAGCCGCTGTGAAGATTATGAAGATTAAATGTTTTACAAAGCAGTAAATTCTGAATAACATAAGCATTCCCTGTAGAAAAGCAGATGTTATAGCAGGGCATGAACACAGCTTTTCTCAAGGCTGTGTTTTTGTTCTAAATACAGGAAAACAATCGTGATCCAAATTCAGGGCAGACTGACTTGTTCCTCCCTGTCGCCTACCAGCTTCAAGGGAAGCTGCGTCCATGCTGGACGCGTTATAAAGCATACAAAAAGTGTTCTGTTTAAATGTGGAAGCCTTTTTATACGAGTCTGTACTGTCTACTGAAGCACATTAAAACAGTGTCTTGTAATATTTACATTCTGCTGTGAAGTGTTTGTTTGTTGGTGGTTTGGTTTTGTTTTTTAAGAATTTTACTTGAGAAGTAAACACTGAAAAGCAGGAATCGATTATTGGCATTTATCAGCAACTTCAAGGATCTTTTTCACACGATACACATTTGAACATCAAATGTAGCTACAGATGTTAAAAAGTAGTTTTTTAAAAAGGGGCCCCAATGTGCATAAGACTGCTAACAGACCGTGAGGAATGATCGAAGGAGCTACAGCAGGACTTATGGAGGGGCATAAGAGAAAACTTAGTTGATCGGCTGTTCTAACAAAAACAACACCTAACTCTTTGTTGCATTTGTAAATCTCCGCTTTCACTATCAGGAAAGCACAAGCCTGTGCAGCGAGCTTCACCTGATTATCGGAAATGAGCCTTCCTTCTGACAAACCATGGAACAACATCAAGCCCTAAAAAGCGATCAGTGGGAGATGACAAAGAGTTGAGATTGCGTGGATTACAAGTGACAAGGATAAGAACGGGAGGGGGACAGCAGCAAGGCATTGGTGGTGTCAGGTGCTGCAGAGGGCTCTCTTCATCGTGGTGGTGGCAGGGCCAGCTTCAGCTACAGAGACGAGAGCTCAGGACGGGGACGCCCTGCACGAGAGGCAGTCCGGGGCAGGGGGGGACGCGCCAGCTCCGCGGCCATCCCAGGAGGATCAGACGCTTCTGTGCGCATGACAGACATGGCTGCTGCTGCCTTGAGGCAGAAAAAATGACCTCTTTAGCAGTCTTCCCAAGTCTCCATGACTTACATGACACAGACACGTGCCCAGGAGCCCCACGGTCTCCGCAGAGCGCTGGGCAGCAGCTGCAGAGAGCAGCACACAAGCCCCCCGCAGCCCCCGAAACGCAGCCCCAGGCACGACCAGAGGGGCAACGGTGAATGCTGCTTCACCAGCAGAAGTATCACCGTCAATTCACGGTATTAACAGGCCCGATCAGTTTTCTTGACCCTTGTTTATTCCCGCAGTTGCTTACGGGCTTATTTTGAAAGCAGCCTGTTCAGACGCGCTGTGCGGGGTACCCCACAGTAGCCGTGATGTGCTGCACAGATCCAGTCAGAACAACTACTACTGGCACGTAAACTCCAGTTAGGCGAATATTAGTAATAAATCCCCTTTACTCATTCTGCTAGAAGACAGACTTGTTTAATTTTAGACGGGAACAGCTTTGCTGAGTTCAATCAATGCACAAACTGAGGACGACTCCGCAAAACACAGCTTTAGAAAAAATCTCCCAGGTGTGACACTGAAGGGCTCTGTTCAGTGCCAGTCACCTGCACTGAGCTTTTCTACTGAAACCCCTGGAAAAAATCAGTTTGGATCTAGAAAGTTCACTGCAGGAGTACAGAAGTGATCAGCTTCAAAGCATGCCTGCGGAATTGTTTAGCCATGAGAGCTAGACAGATGAATTGTTTTGATGCAGTTTGACACTTTGCCTTTGAAATTCCAAATTTTTTGGCATGTTTGGAAGACTTGCTGAAAAAGTATGAGCACACAATTTGTATTTTTTCCAGTGGCTTCTTAAACAATATACAAGAAAGCATTTGTGTTATTTTAAGCACCAAAATCTCACTTGACCTACTGCTTTTCCCCACATACATCTGTATGAAAATACAAAATAAAGTCTGGCCAGATGTTCATCCTTACTGCAAAAAATGTGAAAATAATTCACTGCAATTACTCCAGGACAGACATTTCAGACAGAAAACTACAGAACAAGCTTGCTAATGCACGAGAACCACGAGGTTTAGGCAGACACTCCACAGCTCGATACTCCTAATGCAGAAAGAAGCATAAGAACTCAGTTTTCTGCTCCACTGTGGAAATCCTTAAGTCTTGCTTTAATCATGTTTTGTAATGAGACAGCCAAGAAAAAAAAAAAACTACTAGGGGAAAACAGGTTACCCGACATACTCAGAATTTCTGAAAAGTCATGCTCGGGAAGTTTGGGATGCTTCTGGCGCCAGCTGCTCGCTCCCTGGCAGAGGCCAGCAGCCGCAGCACAGGCAGCAGAACCAGCTGCTGGGCGCGGGACGAAGCTGAGCACCGGCACACACCCAGGGCCGCCAGCACCGCGGGCTGGACAGCTGGGGCTGCAGAGGAGCTGCCCCAGCAGGAATTGCCAGGGCTCATCTACCAAGGCCCAGCGGCTCGGGAGCGAGGGCCAGCTGCCCACCCGACCCTTCTACCAGCTGGCACCACCGGCAGCGTGCCCGTGCCCCAGCTGCTGAGGGTCAGCCTGCCCACAGGCACTGCAGGTGTGATCGAAAGACAGGAAGACATGAAAAGAACTCCAGGAGCTCAGTTTATTTAGTTTATCAAAAGTTTATATGAATAACTTCATACGGAACAGAAGTTTGACAAGCATTTTTCGGTTTAGCAGAGATAACAGACAAAGCTGCAGCTAGACAAATTCAGACCAGCAATAATACACAAGTATTTAGGGGAAAAAGAGGTCATTCAACTCATGTTAGGCAGCCTTTGCTTTCAGTATTTGGCAGATACATCCTGATATGAGAATGCAGTGGAAAATTAAGTTTCAACACCTTTTGCTGCATTCAGGCCCCTCATGCATTAATTCTAAGCTATTGTCAGGCTACAAAATTCAACAGAACATTAAACAACATTTTCATAAGCTATATACGTATAGTTTATGAAAACGTGAAATTTCTATATAAAAATCAACAACTACAAGAAAGCCTGGCTAGATGAATATAACAGTATTCCTTAACACACAAATAACTGCACGCATGTTTGCAACTCTGAGCCTATTTTACGTTCATTCCACAGGACTGTTCTCATCACAGAGGGAGGAAACATATTTCCCCTTGCAGAGGAACCACAGCTCTCCAATAAAAGTAAGTGCCCTCAGCATGATAACAGGTGGAATGACCGCTGTCCCGACTCTGGAAGAACTTCAGTAGTTCTGAGCATCTGAACAGTATTTTAAAATGACAGCTAATAGTATGCCACACTTGAAAAATCCAGAGTGTTTCTAAAAATGACCAAAAAGTTGCTTTAAATGAGAAATTCGCACATAACTCATCCCTCTATTATGAATAGGACTGCATTGATTTAGGCCTGTGACATCTGCAAGTCCAACAAGGACTTGTTGCCATCTAGTGGATTATAACCAACAAAATGCACTTGGTCCTTGGACACAGCAAATACCACTAGATGGAGTATTAAAAAAAAGAATTCTGAATTCACCTTCTAAGTGCCCAGATTTTTAGTCATGGAATGTTACAGGCCCAGAATTGCACTGATTTTACTGAAACTGCTTTCAGTTTCATTAGAAGTCCCCAGCTATGGCACTTCTAAGTTTAATAGGGATACACTTCCGATGGATACTTTCAGGCCAATGTAATCCGCCAGCACCTCAGGTTCCTTTTTAATCATTGTATCACTAACATTCAGGCCACTAACTGCTTTCACTGATGTGTCTCTCATGGTAAAATCTTAGGCGGCCTGCCTTGCGCTGGTATAATAGCAGTGTACATACCCGGACTGTGCTACTTCCCTAATCAAATATCAGATGCTCAGTTCCGTGAGTAAGCATTAGCTGTAAAACTTCTCAAAGTCTCGACAGTGAAGTATGAATTGATCTCTCTACACGATCTCAGAGTGAGAAATTCTACCTCATTGTATTTGGCAAGAAAAAGAGGTACTTACTGCCCACGGAGTTCATCGGAAGGACAGGAGAAGAGGAACTCATCTGCTCCACATCTGTAGCTAAGGAGAAAGTGAAAACGAGAAAATTGTGATGTGCATTTTACCAAGTGCCTTAAGAAGTTTTTAATTTTGAAAATGTACATTTAAATTAAATAGGCGTATCTCATCTGTGGAACTAGCTTTGAGAAGCAGCTTTTAACAGTGCTGCCCTTTTCCCTTTTACAGTACTATCTCACATGCCCGTTACCTGCAGATTTGCTTTTCAGAATTGCCATTCCAGCAAAACCACTGCAAGTTAGATAAGAACATGATTTCAGAACACTTCAGCATGAAGAAATCCTAAATGTTGTCTGCTTTAAACGGTATACAACAGCATCTTTGAAGTGGAGCATTACTGCAGAAGAAGAGAGATGACAACTGTGTCCAGTGCACCTTCAAAAGATTCCTGACAGGAAGACAGATTCCCTTCCAAAAGCACACAAAATGCTGGCATTTGATCTGAAGCAGTACCAGAAGCAAGTATCTTTAAAGACAAAGACATTCCAAGAAGCTTTGTTTTCTATCATCTAAGGAAAGAAACAACTACCTTCCTGTGCTTGCAAATGAAAAAAAAAAAAAGTGATCTGAACCAAGAGCCAGGGAAAAATCCAACTTCAGGAAAAACCCAGCTTCCCAGGATCCAAACCAAGAAAGTCATCTCCTAGTAATGGGGTCAGTTTTAATCTGAGATTAGGTAGCATGAAGACGTGTTCCCCTTGGGGCTGGATCTCTCAAAAAATGAAAAGGCAACATTCACTCCTATCCCATCACCACAAATGCCCAAGTTCAACCAATCAGTCTCCCTCTCCATCATTTCCATGATGGTAGATACCACAATTATATATAATTGTCGTATTTAAGAGCCAGCAGACACACGCTACAAGTTTACATTCCTCAGCCACAGAGCAGAGCCCCAGAAGCCCGGCTCAGCCCACAGCCAGGGTTTGCAGCCAGGCCAAATCACGCCTGTCACATTCTTACAGTTCTCCTTCGTCTGGCAGCAGCAATCCACTGAGGACTTCTGTTTACGCTGAGAAGTGCAAAGTTCTGCTCTAATTAGGCAAACCACAAATGAACGTAAACGCTTCAGCAGACCATTGTCATGGAACACGAAGGGCAGACGTAGCACCGTGCTTATGGAAATTAATCCTGCTGTTTTCCAGCCAGACCGACCGAGCTCTTTGCTGAGGAGCCTCAGTCTTACGACACAGGACCAACAGCTTTAGTTCAGCGTTCCAGCTGCCACTCACAATAAAAGCAAGCGACACGTTTATTAAAAAAACAGCCTGGGTTATGCCCATCTTATTTTCTGTTGAACTAGAGACATTTGCTGCCCAGAACTTCTAACAAACATGCATTTGTGTGGCTTGGCTCTTCCTTGTGTTTCTCGCACCATTGTCCAGAACGCTGTGTATGGCGCAGCCATCCGGTAGCGCTTCTGACAGCCACGTGCCACGCAGCACATTTTACAGCTCTTCTGAGCTGCTTACAGGAAAAAAAATAAAGTTTTGCATCTTCCTGTTTTCCACTTTATTTCTACAATCTCCTTAACGCAGAAATTGCTAGCCCCTTGCAAGAGCTACTCTACACATTTTTGTAAGTAAAAATATTTTTTATATGCAGTATAACAATTTCAGATACCTGGAAAGAGCCTCTTTTTTTCCCTATTTAAAGCTAAATATGCCTCCATATATAGCCAAAATAACTTCAATACTAAGCGCAGCATTAAAGTTACTTTTATTCTGAGAATGGCAAGATTTAGTCCATGGGGACATCAGTTTTGTGCACAGCCGAGCTTTCAGGAAGGTTGCAGTCACAGATCAGCAGATGGCCATTTAAAGGTTACCTGCTGCTCTCTGGCAAGGAGGTCAGCTGCCCCCAGTCAGCCAGATGGCAGAGCGCAGCCCGCACCACTCGAGAAGCGGCGGTGTGAATAGCCAGCACTTAGGGCAGTAAGCTACACCTGCAAACATCTGGAATAATTTATCAAATATCATTCAAAAAGCAACCAAACAACACGCGTGCCTTCAGAAGAGTAATTCTGAGTGGGAGGCATTTCACGAGCGAGCTGGGGTAGGCTCAGGTCCTGTACTTTTACACTGCTTGCTACAATGCCACGTGAAAAGTTGTGGCCAACAGAAGTGCAACACTTCCTAGCTACACTTGAAAGGATAATTTCAGTTCATGCTTGAAGTTGCATCGATTTTTTAATTACCAACATATTCACCATGGCTAGCACACCGGTCACGGCTCTCCTGGTGCCCAGCTCTGAAGTTACTCGGATCGCCTCCGTGTTCGGCCAAGCCCTGCTGTGAGCCACACGACGCCATCCCAGCAGAAACGCGGCGAGCCAAGACACCAAACCAGCACCAACAATTACCCTGCAACCTCCCTTGAATAGGTGAATTACAAAATGTCTCTTATTCGCACAAATTAGCATGTTCAATATTCCAAACAGCTCTTTATGAAGCCTGGCAGTGCTGGTTCTTACACACGTCCCTCCCCTCCAGCCCTTTTATTTTCATAATTAGATGCAACATCAGGCTCCTAAAAACAACTCAGCTAAGAGAGGAGATATGGATCAACAACCGGCTACAGCTTTGGGAACAGGTTTGCTCTAACAGATGAAAAGGACAAAAGTCTGCTCAGCTATGAAGAGCAGCTGGTGCCAATACAACTATTTACCCTCTGACCTTTCCTCTGCCCAGTAAGTGAACAGTGCCAATTGTTTTCTTGGATTATATACTGTTTACAAGCCCTGAGTGGCATGAAAGGAATTAATAATTTAGCTCACGGAGCTGATGACCTTTATTGGGGTACCCCCTATTTGCTGGGCAGAAATCAGAGCACAAGGCTGCCTTGAAGCCACAGGGTTGCTTTAAGACTTTCCCACTTTACAGCCTAATTGGCCACCATAACATAAATCAATTATTTCTCCTGTTTTAAGCAACAATGCTACCTATTCTCAACCACTCGATTTCTAACTTCCCTTGTATCAAGCCAGGCCTTGTTCTTCCACTTTTACAGCTGTATAGTAAACACGATGGCGCGGAGAGCGAGGAGAGCTTTGCAGGATGAGGAACATTGGGAAATGCCAGCAAAACGAGGTTAGCTGTTCTGAACTTCTCTTGACCTTTGCCTGCCCTTGTCCCCGTTCATGCTAATTGAAGGGGTGCACGGAGGCTACTCCTAGAAATGAACTTAGCCTGAACCTGGGACACAGCATTGGACTCTGAAGGTGTCGGTGCACGAGTTTTGGCAGCCCAGCACCGAAGGTTACCATCATCGCATACAGAAGGAGTGCGGCACGGAGGGCACGGTGCCCTGAAGAACCGCAGGAACCCACGATCAGAAGCAGCAGAATCGTACTGGTAGAACCAGCGGGATTCACGTTGGAAGGTCTCTGCCACCCACCTAGTGCCCTTCCACTGGCAGCAGACCTGCTTTCAAGGCTGGATCAGCTTGACCAGGGGTCTCTTCACCAAAGCTTTGAAAACCTCCAAGGATGCCGACTCCACGGCCTCTCTGGAGGCCAGAACTGCATCACTCCCGATAACTTCTTTATCCCCCTCAAACATCCAGCAGGAGTTTCCATCGCCACAACCTGTGATCACTGTCTTGACCTTTTGCCGTACACCTCTGAAGAGCCTGGCTCCATTTGTTCCTAGAACCACTTTTGAAGAAGCGGAAAGCCGACCGTTAATCTCCACTTAGCCTCCGCTTCTCCAAGCTAAACAATCACAATCCCCTCGGCCCGTCCTCATTTGTCAGGCGTTGGAGCCCCCAGCCTCCCAGCAGCCCTCCTCCAGCCTTACTTCAGCTCACCAACCCATCCTGTGCCGGGGGGCCCAGCACTGCTCCGAGGAGCCCAGCCGCAGCCCCATTGCATCGCACTCCCCACTGCCTGCTGGCTATGCACGAGGTGGCCCACGGCGAGCTGTCACCACCCCAGCACACCCTGCCGACACCACGAGGCTCAGCATGGCCCCGCGCCGTTTCGGCAGAGCCTGCCCAGGCAGGGTTTGCTCTTGGTAAGCCCCCATCAGTGTTCCCAGTTACCTTCCTGTCCTACCTGTGCCTGGAAACATCCTTCAGGAGGATGAGCTCCATGCTTTTCCCAGGGACTGAGACGAGGCTGACCAGCCGGCAGCTCTCCAGAGCAGCTACTGCTAAGCAGAGCCGAGCTAAAGGTGATTCATTCTCCCTTATCAGCCGATTTTACCATACAGAGACATTCCTCCCCTTTCCCCTACATCGGGTGGAGCTTCTCGTCTCACCTCTCCACTGAAAACATGCTGTTTGGAGAGAGGAGTGGGCAGTAAGGTCACTCCGTGATAAATACCGTGAGTTATTTTTGTTAACATGGAAAACAATCACGGCTCCTCTTTGCCAATACAGCTGCAAGCATTCCCAGCAGTTTAACGTCCCTCATGCTTCAGGAGCTGTACCTGCACCGCTCCCCTCACTAAACGCTACGCAGGCGCTGCTGTTTTAAATGGCTGTTTACATTCCAGGAAAATTCTGTCAGCGTGCTGTCTGATTTATTGATGCCATCAAAAGTCACGGGATTCCTGAAATGCCTCCCGAGACACAGAAACGGGGGCAGAGAGGAGATGCGTGTTGCTGGGGTACCAGCTGTACCGCCAGTTCCAGACGGGATTTCCAGGAGCCCTCTGCGTTTAACGCCGCGGCAGGCAGCCCGCGCAGCGCGCACCTTCCCACGGACGGGTGAGGATTTCAGAGTACAGCACTGCCCTTATTCACAAGGCCCATCTCTTTTTAAAGGCATTCTATCCCGATTCGAGAGCAAAAACGTCAAGATGAAGGAACCAAGAGTACAGTTGCATAGCCATTCTGTAAACCTTTGTGCTGTCTGCACATTAGTGACAATCCTGTATTTGCTTTTTGGTCACTGATAAAACGTTGGCCAACACAATTCCTTGGCATACTACCTCAGCAAAATCCACCTACTCAGTCTACTAGATCTACCTGCATAAAAAGGCAGAGTTAACCAATGTCATACAAGGGTAGAGATGCCACTGATTTTGAAGCATTATCAACCCAGACCACCGCTCAGCCACCAATAACTAACAGCACATTATGCCATGCAGAACACGCCAGGAATCAGGCCGTAAGTTAGCCAGCGTTCCCAGAGGTGCGTGCCTCTGGATGCCAACCACCAGTGCTTCGGAATGGAAGCACTACTGGACCTCTTTGCCATGCCCCTGTAATCCAGCAGCTGCTGCACGACCAGCACCGACAAACTGATCCTGGGCAAGCACAGACACGTGGTGAGCTCTGAAAACAGTTTTCCCCTAACCTCAAGGTTAATGAATTTAACAGTGTTCGAGTTTTATTTTGTGAAGATCGCATTACAGCTTCTGTCTGTACCGGGCTTCAGCTGCACCCAGCCAAAGCTTGCTAGGACTCTGCTCTCTGCGCTACCCTGGAAAGGAGACACTACCTAGGACTTAGTAGCCACGGGGTCGTGCTCTGTGGTAGGATCCCAGCAGCATCCTAGAGCGTGAGAAGTAGCTGTAGGAACTACGCATGAAAACATTCCTTCCCTGCTGCCACGCATACTCAAAGACTGAACCATTAAAGCCAACTTCTGGATGCACAGTGAACATCAAAACACTGCATTAGAAAGAGGGTGGAGCTTTATAAGGGCCTACCTGCAACACGTTTCTGTAATGCTCGATTCTCAAAGATAGCTGAGCTGCAGCAGGTATGTTCGCTGTACCATGCAGAAAAGCTGCCGTTGGCATCCTGTGTTTAAGCCTATAACTCATTTTCAGCACAGGGAAGTGGCAGCTGTTAGAAATATGATATTCTGTGCTGTATAAATCAATCACCAGAGCTGTAGCTCTTGCTGCACGTCACGAGAGGACCAAATCAATGAATGAGCTTAACACGCAATTTGTCAGCGTGGGTGTAGCTGTGGCTGGTGCTCTTTCATTTTCGTGAGGTCTTTGTTTCTTCCTAAAGGCCACCTGAAAGTGTTTTGTGGCTCACGCTGATGACTGCAATAAATGAACTGTCCTTCGGCAGCAAAAGGATCGCCCCGGGGCTCCCCGTGCCCGAGGGATGCTTGGTGCCCAGAGGTGCACCCCCAGGTCCAGGCGATGCTGCAGCCGCCAGCGCCCTGTGAGCAGGCACTGGGCTCCGTCCCGGCCACGAGACCAGCGCCAGCTCTGAGCCTCTCCCTGAGAGCAGACGGGAAGGGGCAGCTGTCCTGCAGCCTCAGTTCCCTGGACCCCGAGAGCACATGCAGCTCGTCTTAACCACGTCTGCTACGGGATCTGAGTTTTACGCCGTTAAAAGTGTTTTCCTTCCTCAACTACTGACACAAGCAACTTTGGTGAAGTTCAGTGATCTACGGCCTTCCAGTCTCACTGACCACTTGCCTTGCAGCCCCAAAACACTGACACTTCGGGGTTTGTTGGAGTGAAAAGCTTACGTTATTGGCCTCCTAGGAATGGGGACCGCATACAGACAAGAATCGAGGGAAATTTGATTCTTTCTCACCACCTACCTCTCTGCCTGCTGTCTCTGGTGTTTGCAAACCACATTAGCTGCCGCTGCCTGCGATTCCAGAAACACTCCTTTCTCTTCGGGCCTCATTCCATCTGCATCTGCCTGCTGCTGTAATCTCATTTTGCAGGATGCCATGTCTCTCAGTAGCTTTTAAGTGTGGCAGCACACATCTAAGCATCACTGAAAACATGGCAGAAAGTGTTTGAGAACCAGACGACATGCAATAATACAGGAGTTCATGTTTTGCTGGTTTCCATGAAAAGGCAGTATAAAATGTTGCCTTTTTTGCATCAGGTTAAGACAGATGACTATAAGATTTGTAACTCTAAAGCACTGGTCACATACATTGAGAGAAATCTGGTTCTATTCTTCCGTTTGAAGCTGAGCATATTTGCTCACCAAGTAGATTAAAAACATTTGAAGATCAGCATGTGGTTTTTTTCCCACCAAAACCAGGCTAAACAGTAGCAGCAATTTATCGTTCAGTTTTTTATGCAGCAGCACAAACACAGCTTAAAGGAATTAGCTCCTCGGCGTACAGCTCCAGCTGTCAGGACAGGGTATCAGCACCTCCCCTTCTGTTCATGACTTGGTCGCCCTCTCCTTTAGGAAAGTGTCCCACGCCTCGGGCCAGCCAAGGCAAGGCACAGGCATGGCACTTACCGAGCGGCTCCGTCAGCTGCGGGCAGGTTTTCCCTTCCCTCGCTCACTGCGCTCTGTAGCACTTGTCAGGCTCGTGCTGTGCAGGGCTCCTCCGCACAGGCGTGCCACCGCAGCCTCGCCTGTCCCGACAGCGTCCGTGCCCAGCAGCACCCGACATGCTCACACTCCCAAACCAGAGACATTTGAGTTCTCTCCTCGTGTTACAGAGAAATCGAGCACCCTACGACCCCGAAATAGGAACCCCCGCCTCGGCAGCCCCACGTGCCACAGATGGCCGCGTTCTGCTTGGCCAGCGGCGTGCTTCGAGGCTTGCCACTGGAGCACCGGCCCAGCTCCCCCCCACTGCACGGGGACCGACCCGCTGGGCACCCGACGATGAGCCCAGCTGCCTGCGTGCCTCTGGTTACGGGCTCCAGGAGCTGCCGCAGCCAGTAAACCACCCCAGCGCATAACGTGAAGGAGTGTACTGAACACTGGGGTTTCTCAGACTATAAAAAAAGTGTAGTCTTAAAAAAAAAAAGTGTAGTGATTCCAATGAGGCGTTTGTTGCGTTTCAGGGGTCAGCAGCACACAGTCCCAGCAGGCGCAGGATGCACTGAGCAGCGCTGCTCCTCGCTGGGTGTTCTGTGGACATGCCAGGAAAGCAAGTTCAGTGCCCAAGGAGCTGCCAGAGCACGACTCCTCGTCCCACGGGGAAGGCCGTGGGTGCCCCAGCCCTCAGTGCCCCCCGGCAGCCCCTGGGCACCACGTGAGGCCCGCGGGAGGCTCAGCGGGGCCGGGCAGCGAGGGGCCTTGCCAGAGGCCGGCCCGGAGGAGGGGAGCCCCAGGCGCAGGACAAAGGCCGCCGGCCTTCAGCCACCCGGAGGGAAAACCCGGCACCTTCCCGAGCACACGTGCAAAGGGCTGAAAGGCCAGATGTCTTACGCTTACAGCACCGGGTGCAAGCTTCTGGAGCTCTTCAAACAGAAGAAGGAAAACAGCCCAGGGAGCCACGCCACGCTACCCCCGGCAGAGGGCACGAAGCAGCTCCAGAGGGCAGCAGGGCTCGTCAGGGCCACGAGCTCAGCGCTGCTCGTTTCATAGCAGGCACGCAATGATTGTTTTCCTGGTGAAGGAATTCTGGCAATCTCAGTGACAGCTATTTCACTATAAATATTATGGGATTCCTCACACAAGGGCTACTGCAGGAGTCCTCATAGAAAGAGCAGTTGTAAACAACTTGCTTGTTTCAGTTTACAGCAATTTACCAGATAAGAATTGGAGTAACCCCCATCCGCCCGCTACAATAAAAGACCCTACAGCCGCCGGCAGGGACGGTTTGCTTATTGTTGGGCAATCTCTAGGTCTACGTGTATGTTTTTGTTTTTAGCAGGGGTTAAACACGCAAGAAAAGGACCAGCATCCAGAGGTCCGCTCCTTCCCCAGTCCCAGTGTGTGACACAAGCTGTTTCAAACTCCGCTCGTCCCGTGAAGCTGTCGGTTTTGGTAACCCCGCTCCTGCAGAGGCGGGCAGCGTGCTGCTGTACCTGCGGGTAGGGGACAGGGAGGCTTGGGATCGGCAGACGAGGACGGCTCCTGTCGGCTACAGAAACACAACATCAATCCAAAGCACAGCTCAGCTCAAGTGCCGGAAACGTCTTTAGTCTGAGCTTCGATCGCACATCGGTGATTAATCAGTTTTCTTCCCAGCTTTGCTGTTTGTTTGTTTTCAAACGCAGAGCAGCCTGCCGCGCCTCACCTGGTGTGTAAGCTACCGCCGGGGAAGGACCCGCACGCGGGATCCCTGCCGACGCGGGAGCGTTGCTGGCAGGGCAGCGGTCCCACTTCCCACACGCGGTGATCGATCACGGCCTGCCCCTTAGAAGGGCCGATTGGTTTCCTGGTGCCAGGAAAATGATTGATGAATATTTCAAGCCGTGGGCCTCTCCTCCTGCTGGGTGCCCTTTTTACACATCTCCACTGGGCCTGGGGAGCTTTTCCAAGACTAGGAAGTGTCATTTTTATGGATATCATCCTGTGGCAGCGACAGCGCGCTGGGGAGAGCTGCTATGTAAATCAAGATGAAACACCAAAGGCCGGCTCCGGTGTTAGGGTAACAAGGCAATGCAGCAGGCACCGGGGAAGCAGGCAAAGAGAAGCCTCCCAAAGGCAGCAGGCAGAGCAGAAGGCACGGAACAGCCGCTCCGTCAGCCTGCTCCCGCACCTCGGGAGCGGCAGGCTGCCTGCTGCGCCCGCACCGACGGCTGCTCCCTCAGTGCCCTGCAGGGCAGGGGAACGCCTCCTGCCACAGGCCTGCTGCGAGCCCACGTCTCTTCCCTTTCCAGAGACGCTGTGCCCAGCAGAAAGGCAGCTCTCCGAGGCTGTTTATAGAGCTGGCTCAGGACCTGAGATCTCCTAGCAGAAGCGTACGTAACACATCTACAGTAGCAACATAATCAGAGCAGTTCTTACTGCGCCTTGCCAAAGAACGAAGTCAGGTTACGGCTGGGAGGCCGGAGGAGGAGGAGACGGGCAGCACTTGGCAGCAGCTCCACGCAGCACAACTTTTTCCATTTTCTTACAGCCCTGAGAGCCGCCACGCACCCAGATAAGCCGCGCGCCCCTCAGAGGCGTGCCGGAGCCAGCGGCAGCCCCGCAGAGCGCGCCCACCGCAGCTCTCCACTACAGCACGGACTGCCTCCGCGCTCCTGCCTTCTGACAGTTCTCAGATTGACGGCCAAGGACGCAAAACTCGAGGTTATATCTCCTTGAAATATTTAAAAAGTTCCCATCGAGTTTCAGCCGGGAGATGTGCTTCAAGCCAAGGACAGCACAGCACTTCGCAGTCAGCCCGACGGTAGAGCTGAATTTTTAGCTTTTTCTGATGCACACAAAGGGAAAAAACAGCTAGAAGTGTTAATCCTGCACAGCGACCAGAACCTTCTCCAAGGTAAAGCTTCCAGCGCCCCCACGACGGCGGTAGCTGGGGCGAGGAGGCGAGGCAGAGGCGCCACTCGCCTCGTGAAGGACGCGGGGCTCACCGCCTGTGAGCGAAGCTCCTTCCACAGAGCTGCCGCAGAACTGGGGTGCTCCAGGCAGGGTCTGCCTCCCCGATTAGCTCCTGGCAATCATTTACCAACGCAGGATCTCACTGGAGGCAGCCTACCAGCAGTGTATTTCCTCTTTCTAGAAAAAGCTGTACAGAACCACTTTTATCAACAGAAAATCTGAAGTCCTCTAATTAGGTAATTAGAACTGTAATAATTAAGACTAAAGCTAAACCTCGCAGGGTCCTCTTGTCCCCCAACTTCCCTTTCTCAATTAACTCTGCGAAGTGATAACCACTGTGGCTTAAAGGCTCAAAAAAAAAAAAAAAAGAAGGATCAAAAGGCTGGTTTAATACAGCTGGAGGGAAAGAATGCATTTCAGCTCACCAGCAACCATCTGATGAAATCCCGGGCCAATTCTTTATGTAAATGACTTCATTAGAATTACCAGATTACACTGCTGAAGGCTTTATTTAAATAGGCAGTTTATCAACAGGATAAACTGTGCTCTCATTCTCAGAGAATGCTAGTGTAAAAGCATTTGTTCAGAGCTGCCCCACGGAGAGTTGAGCAGTAATTCACTAAACCACTTGCAAATTTGCCTCCCAAAAAAAGGTATCAAAAGCGACCTGCTAGAGATGTGACTAAAAGGTCAACACTGCTTCCCAGCAAGCAGTAAAACAGCCTCCTGAGCAGAAGATTCCTTTTTATTTTCTGTTGTAGAGTAACTTTACAATTCATAGCAGAAAAAAAACACTGCAGCATCACATCACGCTGCCTGCTCAATGTCCATTGCTGGTCTTGTTTTTAATACAAAAAGGCACGCATAAAGCCTCTTCCCCCGATTAATGATCTACAGAAGCCATCAATACCGAATTCCAGCTTTACACCAAGAGGTATTTTTCCATCTAACCATCAAATCTAAGCAAACAGAGGGATCAGTTCTTCCCAAATTATCAACCTTATTTCTCAGCACATCCACAGGCTCACAGTTCTGGTGTTTATTATTGCCTATTATTATTTACAAGAGCAAGAGCCACCCACGTTACGCAAGTCAAAACCGAGCTGAAATAGCTCCGCGACTTCTTGTTTATTCAGAGACATTTGACTTCAGCAGTGTTGCCATTCGACAACTCAATTTGTTTTTCTTCCTAAACCTTCAAAGAAATGTTTATAGCAAGTAAACTAAGACCTAGCTGTATCGATGAAGTAGTCTTTGTTAAGCAAAGGCTTATCTCATCAGATGCAAAGCAACCAAGCATAAAGAACCACTAAAAACGTCAGTGCGTACCAGTAAACTTTCTAAGAGCGCTGTAGGAGAGGGAAGGGATGCAAGCAAGGGCATTTTGCTTTGAAAACTTCGCGTTCTCTGTGCTCTCACAGCTTTGCCCTTCTTTCTGCTGCAAAGCTCACCCGGATCAGTAATTCACGCATCGGGAACATTAAGGGAACTAAATAATTCAGTTAGTTTCCTGATACTTAAATCTTCCAAGACCGTTCACACAAAGCGCGCAGTTACCTTCATTCTAGATAACCCGCTTCACTGTTATTTTATTTGAAGCTTAATATTGCTTTTATACAGCTTCAATTATTTTATGTTTCATTCTCAGAAAAAAATAAAAATAAAAAATGAAACTCCAAGGGGATCCCGCCAACAATTAATTGCTAGCAGTGCGGGAAGAGCGAAAGCCCTAACAAATTATTTTAAAAATCAATTCAAACTTGGCTCGTTTGCCTTTGGTTCACGCAATTACAAAATATGTTTCTTACACAGAGGGGACGCGCTCACAGGGGTAAGGAAAAGCCATCGCCTTCGATTCTGAGGACATGCGAAATGCCCCTTGAGATAATGAGGCTGTAATTGCCAGTAACTGCTGCCTCAGATCCTGTGGCCGCATTTCAAAGTTCCTCCGAGCCTCTCTCCCTGCAGACCCCGGTAAACTTGTGGCAGTTTGCTCGTGGTTAGCACAGAAGCCACGTGCAGGGCTTAAGTTCATTAATGGATTTTAACATCGCCACCAATAACGCAACCTACTTTTATACCTAATGCCATAAAGCATTGTTTTTTCTTAAAAGAGTGAGAGCAGAAATCCTACCTCACGGTATCAAAAGAGCTCTGAACCTTTGTTAGGAAGAGGAAGCATCGAGACTCTTTGCTTTCCATCACCATCCGCAGGTATTTTATAAGCTAACACAGTGACAAGCCGATCTTTTCCGCTCCTCCCCCGGCTGCTGGGAGCTTTGCAAGGACTGAAGGTCACGCAGTGGCCCAACACCACGCCAGCGTTTCACATTTTTGAAGGCGAAGTAGTAAAAGGCTGTTACATCACCCATTCAGGGAGCCTGACCGCAGCCACGGGCACGGCACCCAGCGGGACGCGGGATGGGACCCATGCTCCCCACGGGTGGCACCGGGCACGGGGGATGCCCCAGCCCCGTATTCCCACGGGGAGGCAGGCAGGGGGGCTGCCACCGCTGGGAGAGGGCACCGCATCGCCTCCCCGCTGGCAGAGCGCCGTGCCGGGGGCTTCACCGGCGCTCACCCCGCGGGGCACCGCGTGGGGGGAGGAGAATCGCCGGCGGCGGCTCGGCGCCGCGCTCGCTGCGGCCACGAGGGCACCGCACGCGTGGGGGTGCCGCTGCCCGCGGGGAGCGGTGCCCCGGGGCGGTGAAGCGGGCCGGGGGCCGCGAGACGGGCACGGCCCCGGGCAGGGACCCGGCGCTGCGGGGGTGAAGGCGCCCACACGGTGCCGGGAACGGCCGGGCCGTGTGGGGCTTGCGGGGCCGTGCCCGCCGCGCGGCCTTTGTTGTGCCCCCG
>NC_048909.1:10608302-10651194 GCF_011077185.1 Oxyura jamaicensis
CGGGGCCGGCGGTGGGCGCTGAGCGGCTCCCGGCCGCCACCTGCCTGCCCCCGGGGCCGGCCGCGCTCCCCCGGGGCCGGCGGTGCTTGGCGGGCTCACCCCGCGGGCGGCGGTCGGGGTCCGTGCAGGGGTGCGCGGGGCGGCGGGCGCTGAGAAACCGGGGCTGTGCCCCCCGGGGACCCCCCCGGGGCCGGCTGGGGGCCGGCTGTGCCCCCCGGGGCCGGCTGTGTCCTCGTGTCCCCAGCCGTGCTGCCCGTTCCTGCCCGTACCGGTTCCAGCCCTGATGGCAGCCCCAGAAAAAGGCTGCAGACGGAGGCGGCTGTCAGCTCCCAGGCTCTGCTCCTCCGGCACGTAGAGCGGGGCACGTTCGTGTCAGCATCTCGGTTGGGCTTTTGTGCCGTGGCAATCGGGCTCTGAGCCTCCCAGCTCGTGCCGTGTCTCGGTTCGGCAGCTCTAGCCCCGCACCTGCAGAGCGGATCCGTTATCCTAAAAAATCAGCAGGTTTTGCAAGAGCTGTCTGAACGCGATCCGTGGTTCTCGGCATCTCGTCTCAGCGTGGAGCAGCACTGTCGGACCGTGTGATGATGGAAACGCTGGGCTAAGGGGATCTCCCAGCATGCACATGCCCTCCCACCATTCCTGCAAGCAGCAGAACTGCAGTGGTGGGAGCAGCCGTGGGGATGGCAGCGTGGGCCTGGCGGGGCTCTCGCCGTGGAAGTTTGCGGCTGCAGTCGCTGCCTGGCGACCCTGGGTGAACCCCGTTGTGTAACAGCCGCGGCTCGCCGCGCTCCGGCGGCGCAGGGAGTGGTGAAGAAGCATGACACCTGCCCCTAAATCGTGGTCTTGCTTCTTTCTGGAGTCGGATAAGTCGGTCTCTTCTTAGATATTTTGATTAAACTGGATTATGCTTGTTTAAAAAAATAACAAAACAACAACAACAACAAAAAAAAAACAAAACAAAGAAATAATGAGCTGCTTAATGAGAAGCAAAGAATATAATTTGCCAGTCAGTCTGGGTTGCCAAAATAATACAGGCAGCATACACAAACGTGATAGCCAGGCACTTTGCTCCAGAGAATATAAAAGCAATTATTCACAGAAACCATATGGAGAGAAAAAATATATTACTGCGTTATAGAGACAGTTGTCATCATTGCTTTATTTTGAAGCGCAGGTACAATGCACAGACAAAAGTCACTTGGTAGTCCGTGTCCCCTATGAACACGGGAGGTTTTCTCACAAAGCCGGCCAGTTGGGGTGAGCATGTAAGAACACGCTTATGTTCAGCGTGTGAGAACCATCCAGACAGCAGCACCCTGTTATTGTTTGCAGCGGTCACTTGAGAAACTACATCTACTCATGAGAAAAGGCTGAAAGTTGCCGCTGTGCTCACCCCGTGCAGCCCACGCACACTGCTCCTTCGCATCGGTTCTACTCTGATTTAGCTCTGCTGGCTTTAAAAGGAGTTGTTGATAAACAGCAGTGTAAATGAATAATGGAGATGAATCTGATCATCTGGACGCGTTGCTTTGCCTTGTCGTTTGCCATGTATGGTGACTTTGAGGCCAGAAGGAAGAGTTCTGGTGTGAAAGTCTGTTCTGAAGTGATGTTACAGTGAAGTCTTAGCTATTTAGGCAGTATTTGGAAGGAAAAAAAAAGGCAGAATACAGCCATCGGTTTTATCACAGAAATCTGTGTTGGTGTTTCTTTTCACAGAACTCTTCCTAGTTCTTTTCATAGAAATGTTTAGTTGGAGCGAGCTGTGCAGGAGGAAAACCAGGACTTCTACAGGCAATTTTTACACTCATTTTCTTTGGTATTCCTGCCTAAGAACATTCTGCAGGCTTGGCTCTTGTAGCCAAGCTGCTCTCTTTAAGAACATAAGCCCTATTCTGGATATGCAGTTTTTAGACAGGCTGGAAGCAGGGTTATGGAGCGGGGTATGTGGTGCAGCAGAGGAAAGCTGTTTAAAGGAGTGCATGAAGTTGTACGTGGGAGCTGCATGGAGGGTCAAATGGAGGTCTGTTTCTATAAAGTATGTGTGTTAGTTGCCAACACAAATATTACCTAGCAGTTTACATGTGCTGAGAGAGCACAGTACAGTCCTGCAACAGGAATAGAGTAGAATAACCATCAGTCTGGTTCCCTCAGGATATCAGTCAAGAAAGGAAGTGTGTGATGCCAAAAAGCCTGGATGGAACAGCAGGTTTGGAGGACTCCTTGCTTGAAGGATTTTTAATTATTGCTATTATTATAATGGAACACAGACTAGAAGCTCAATTTTTTATATAATTAAGGTAGAAATCAGCAGAGGGATTTCTCTGCCTTGTCGTAGAGTAATGGTCCAGGAGCGGTTTCTGCTCTACAGGGTGAATTCCCGGAGTGGTGACGCTCTCCGTGCAATTCCTGTGCTTGCTGGCAGCTTGCTGCCAAACACTGTCTTGGAGGGAGGAGGAGAACTGAGCTGATCAAAAAGCTTTCCCGAGCTTGCACTGCATTCTCTCTTGTCAGGGTAAAGATTCTCTTGGAAAGCAGCCATTGACACCTTGGCCAAAAACGCTAACAAGATGTAGCACATGATGAGACCTGCCCTCCGGGCCGGATGCTGTCCCCAACTGCCATTTGGGACTATCTAGTAAATGGCTTGCCGTAAAGAGGTCTCCTAATTCTCTGCACTGCATTAACATCAAGTCCCATTGTATGGCAACCTCTCAGTTTTGAAGTAGGAGTGTGTATAAAGCAGTTAAAACATTGGTCGTTTTCTGAGTCAAGAAAAAAAAATATCGTGTAGCTCGGATGCTTTTCAGGAACTTGGCCGCTGTAGATGCGAGAGGCATGTGCTTTTCCACACTGCTTTAGGTGATGGCTTAGTTCAAGGGGGCCCAGCTTTGGCTCAGTCAACAGTTGTGTTGGCGTCTTGCCACCGAATGTGCATAAAATGGAGCTGACTGCAACTCCCTGCTCGCTGTAATATGGAGGGGCAGCCCGCGCGTCCCGGGGCCCCGGTGTGCCTGCTGCAGGTTGTCCTGGCCGCGGGAGCTACGTGGGGATGTGCAGCCCTGCAGCGTGTGCTGCTCTGCTGTGACTCTGGAGCTGCCTTCGAGTCCCTGGGTTGTATTTTGGTGTCTTGTCATAAATGATGCATTTCAGCCCTTACTGTGCCTGTGCTTCCAAAATCCTCCTCCCTTCTCGCAGCAGCTTACGTGCTTTTCCAGATGTGCGAGGTTCACGTCTCATTTACAGGCTCTTCCTATGATTTTGTGGCTTATGTGTGTTGCCACCAAATCAAGATAAAACACAACTGGCATTTTAGCTGCTCCAAGCACATTGTGTGTAAATAAACCACTAAATAGTTGAGCTTGTGAAATGTAAATACACACAGCTCAACCCGCCGCAGCTGATGGTGTTTTTCTCTCTCTCCTCTTCCCCTCCCACCCCTGCCAAGAGTAAGCTAGCCTGGTGTTCTTTTTTTCTCCTGCTCTTTCATACAAAGCAAATGACTGCTAAGCACCACGTAGGTGGTATGCAGGCACCACTGCAGAGTCACGATTTGAATTAAATGTGGATGAAAGGAAGTAGGTGCATCCTCTTCCACATTGCTTCTGAACCATCTTCTGGGGATTCCAGGACTCTGGTGACCCTCTGCCTCTGCCTGACTCTGAGCTTGGGCTCGTTTTTAGTCAGAAGCTGGTTAAGTCAGTACAAGAGCAGAGACCCAACTGTGATGGCGTTTTGGGGCTAGGCCCTTTGTTCATCCCGTACACAGAGGGTCGTGAACTGCAGCGAAAGAGGGATCGCAGAGGGCACGGAGCGGACAAATGTGGAACAGATTGCGAGTGGCAGGAGCATAAAGAAGAGAAGCAAAAGTTTTGTGTTATGAAGTTAATTGAAAAGGGCCACATATGCATCCCACGGTGATATTGTGTCATTCGTATTTAAAGGGAGTTGACCTGGAGTGAGTTCAGGACAGCCTGCTGGTGAGGCGTGATGTAGACGATCTCGTGCTGTAGCGGAGGGGAAGGGCCAGCTTTCTGCTCCCAGGGCATGGTGCTGCTGGGCACCTCCACGCTGTTCTGGGGGAAGGCTCGCGACTTCTGCAAGTTAGCTGTAAAGTTGGTACATTTTTAGTAGGTAAAATACTTTCTTGGAGAGTTCCCTGTTGAGTAGAGCTATTTGCATCTGCAGGTGATTTTCAGTCAGCCACAGTCATTTATTGACAAAATAGAAGATTTTTTAACCCTCCTTATTCACTTAGCATCTCCCCTTAGCGCCCTTCTGAGGTCAGTCACATCCAGGCACAGAGAACATGATCTGACCCATGTTTTGAGCCGAACAAAGCAGGTACTTGTTTCTGTGTCTGAAGCTACGTTTTAAGGTGAGTTTTGTTGTGGTCTGACAAAAAATGTCTCCGCAGGCTGGGCTCTGTTCCTTGTGCATGGAGGTGCTCTCAGAGCGGCGGGCACAGCCCGCGGGGAGCCCCGCTGGGTGCAGGCCGGGCCCGGCCCCGTGCCCTCGGGCTGTTGGTGGCCGTGCCCCGGCGCGGGGAGAGCAGGATGGGGCCGGGAGCTGCAGCCACCGCAGTGCGGGCATGCCCTGGGGTCAGCAGTGGCTGGGGATGAGCAATGCCTCTGTTTGGTTCCAACTTGCACTAAAAACCTTGGAATGATAAAGGAATCTGTATTTTTTTCCTCATATTTCTTTATCAAGTCGCTGTGCCTGACGTGCCCGATTCCTCTGCCTGTCGGCCTGTAATGGCTGTGGCGGAGGCCTGCCCCTCGCCGCTCCCCCTGAAGCGCTGGCGCCAGCGAGCTGTGAAGCTTCTGGCACGCACGTGTGAAGGGGGGCATGTGTTTACTGAGGTAAAAAGCGGTTCTTGCACAGAACTGAGCGGCGGCTCAGGAATTTGGGGATGGTGGCTCTCAGCAGAGAATTAGGTATTCTGGCAAGAAGAATGAATTTGGGTTCTAATTAATTTTGTGTTGTCTGCAACTCTGTCAGGACTAGCGCTCTGAGCAGAGTACGTGGAAACACACAGATGGTTTTCCCAAAACGTGCAGCGTAGCTCTGAAAGAAAACACAAGAGGCGAGTATGGCAGTGTGTAGAAGGAAGAGAGAGGCAAATAGCAAAGGTAGACGTCTTGCCTGACAAAGGCATAAATACTCGTATTTCTCCTGGCCAGTGGCAGCAGAGTGGTGCTGGTCCGTCTATTGTAGACCAGTGATTGTTTGTTTTTCCTGAAAGGATGAAATGGGAAAGAACGTTTGCATAATGCAGGGGCAGGATTTTTTTTTCTTTTGATGGTACTGCTGTCATCTGCAGTGGGTCGGTTTGGTTTTTCAGAAGGAAGTTCTCAGCAGGGAGGTGCCCCAACCAGCTGCTGAGGGTAGAGCAGGAGGAAGATTCTTGGCATCTGTCTTCTCTTTTTAACAGGGAGTTAGCGGGCTGTCAGGAGCCCAGCAGCATATTTCAGTATCATCTAGCGAGAGCTTTGAAGCTTTGTGGATACAGAATGATGCTCCGATCTGATCTGGAAGTAAGGGGACAGCGAATCAGATGCTTATTGGTAGAGACTCCAGATGAGATGGTACCAGGCTTTGGGTATGAGTGATCAAGAGCTTAGTTCTATCTGTTACCTAATTCTTATCAGCAAATTAATACCTACTGAGTGTCTGGCTTTATATTGCATTCCCTTTTGGCAGTGATGCTGTGGGAGATGTTTCAGGATGAAAAGTGAAAAGAGAGCCGGTCTCTCTGACTCAGGGTTTGAAACCTTTCAAGTCCTGACAGATTAGAATGATTAGAAATAGAATTCCACCAATAGTTTCTGTGGAGAGCAGTTCTAATAATGCCTTAGTCTGGGGAAGTTCCTGTTTCAACAAGATAGATGTAGAAAGTTTATTTGCTTTTGCTTTTTGGTTATTACTTGCATCTCTAAGCAAGGAGTGGGAAGCATTTGAAAAGCAGTTCATATTTCTCTGCTGTTATTTCTTGATTAAAATGGTAAAACTATCCATGAAGCTGTGAATCAGGATGCAACCATAACTTACTCTTATCATTAGCTCACTTGTCTAAGCACATGATTATATTTCCTGCTTGACTCCAGCATTTGAATATTAATCAGAGCCTCAACTGTAAACCCCAGGCCATTTGTATTCGGTGCAAGCAATGAAACTCCAGATCAGCAAGAGTTTAGGACGTGTTGTTCATATGACAGTTTGGTGTTTTATGTTGCATCTGTTGCAGAAATGCAAGCTCTGATTCTCAGTCTAAGGGTTAATCGGGACAGCCAGCCCAACCTAGCTCGCTGCGTGGTTTACAGCCTGCTGCCATCAGGTGTGCGGGTGAAAAAAACTAGAGCAGCGCTTTGGCCATAAGATGTTGCTCTTCCTCTCCCTCTTACTCCTCTTCCCAAGACTGACCACCCTGGGTTGCCATGCTAGACTCGCATCTGCTGCCCTGTTCTGAAGCTCCTGTGGGGGTTATTTAAGGGATAGAGTCAAAAGCTCAGTAATCAAAACAGGTGGAGCCTGAGATAAAATACAGATTCTTGTTCCAGTTGTCGCCACGAAGCTTCCCTGGGTCACATTGATCACTTTTCTGGGTCGTAATAAATGTTTCTCTGCATAGTGTGAATATTCAACATCCAGACTTAATCTTTGAAAGGCTGGAACTCCCCAGAGATCAGTATTTGTAAGGTGTGTGAAGTCACTTGCTACACAAGTGATGTGTTCTGCTTTTAGGAAGAGTTGCTTCTGAAAGATGTATTTGTGCCTATACTTAGGAAATAGTAGGATTCTTTTAAGAAAGTGATGGTTTGAAGTATAAATGCCTAAAGCTTTAGGGCTAAATTCCTCTGATTTGAAGTAAGAAAGACTGGTTGTATACCACGTATGTGAAGTATCTGTGCTTGTGCTTAGTAATACAGACTTCAATTTCTCAAAATGCAGGAGAAATGTGCAGCTAAAGGCTGAGTAACGAGGTCGTGCCTCTCCTAGTACAGGATGAGAGTTTTAAGTCTAATGCTGATCGTCTAATGAGGAGTTGTTTTTTCAGTTGACCATTTAAATGAAGTAGATAAAGCACTGCCAATGGGTACTCTTGGTTCTTATCCCGTAAACGGTTGTGTAAGGAGGCTGTGCTGGAAGGCAGGAAGCTGCTGGAAGGCAGCTGGGCTCCTGAGCCCACTGCTGAGCAGGAGCGATGGCCTGGCAAAGGAGACATCAGGAGGTGGAGGTGCCACGTCCAGCCCACCTTGCTTGTGCAGCTCCAGGGACCTTCCCTCGCTTGGCGTGCCCATGCTCAGCAGTTTGCCCAGGCCACGGGCACCATCCTGCTCCCGTATCGCTGCTTGTTCCGCAGCGAGTGTCAGGCGTGAGGCTGTGACTGCCCTCCTCTACCAGGCAGATGAATCGCAGGTTACAGTTACCCTGGCTGAGCAATAAATCTGGCTAAGATGTGCATGTAATGCCGCTGTTTAACATATCTGTGCATTGTCAGCTTGGTTTCTGTGAACCAGGGTGCTCTTTCACCATGCACAAAGCATGCCTTGCTTTGCAAGCTTGAGGCCGAGTACAGGGCCGGTTGGGAGTGCGTACCGTTGACTAGAGCAGACTTTTTCCCTTCCAACCGAGCTTGGAAAACCTTAGCCAAAAGACAGCAAACCACAGGGAAGTGGAAATGTGTGTGATGTAAGTGACACATAACTTTAAAAACTACTTGCTAGCATCGCAAAGCTTTCATCCCTTTCCCATGCAACCCCTCCTCCTCCTACTGCCTCTCAGCTCCAGCTGCTTTGCATGGTCTTGGCGTTCTCTGGGATGCCTGTAAGCTCTTCTCTCCTAGCCTCCGTGCTGCAGTGGGATGAATTTGCACAATACAACAACGTATTGTACTGAGCAAACCTGGAATTGCGCGTTCTGAGAGCGTGTTGGTGGGAACCTGGCGTGTGAAGTGCCGTGTTTGGCTAGCACAATTTTCTGCCTTGTATAGCCTGAGGAGTTGGCAAAATCTTTGAGGGAATAATAACTTCTGCTGAAAGTCACATTTTTCTGTCTTATTTTAAGTCTTAAATCAATGTTGCAGAGTCTCCTTCTGCAGACTCTAGAGATACACACCTACCTACCTGCCTACATCCACATTTTTATATATATACATATCTTTTCCCAGCAGCATCATTCTAAAATGTGCTACTTGAATAAAAAAAACAAGAAATGTGCGGAACACCCCAGTGGTTTCTTTTGTGTGAAAGAAAGCAAAAAACATCAAACACAAGAACAAAAACACAAGTAAGTGATATTTCTAATATAGCCAGGCTTAGAAAACTGGGACAACCGTTTGTCTGCAGAAGAAGAGCACAGATCTGCGGGGTTACTTCTTGAACCGAGGAGGAGAGGTCTACATTGATATAATGCTGGTTGTATTTTATTTATTTTTGTCATTTGTAGCTCAGCAGTCCCTGAGGAAATGGCGATGTCAGTAGCTATCTTCCTCCCTTTGCTGTGCCACTTGCTGTTTCTAATAATAATTTTCTCTTCTGTCTGTGATGCTGCTGCATTACAACACAGCCTTTAAGGCAGGGAAGACCTCCTCCTTTCCTGCGCTGCTGTGAGCCTAGTTCTTTCTTTGTACAGCACCAAATATCACCCTCTCTGGTGCATGAGAAGCCAAAACCAGTGCGTGGGATAACAAATCTAATTTTTCTTCTTGATCACAAAGGAAAATCCAGCCTCTCCTGTCATTAACTGCTCATTCCCCTTTTTCTGTCCATCTTCCCTTCCCATCTTCTCATATTCTAGTAGCTTTTCTAAAGATACCTCACAGATGGAAATTGTCATGCTTCTTACAACTGCACTTATTTTTTTCTCTGCTTCTACTTCTTCCTTGGTTGAAATGCTTATTTCTTTTCCCATTATTTTTTTCCTGGAAGGAAGACTGCTTGCCCATTATGTGGCTCAGTCCAAATGTTTTGGTAACCTAACTTCTTTGTGGCATTTTCTGCAATTACCGTGAAGATAGGTTTGATGCACAGTGAGTGAGAAACGTCCATCCTGAGCAAGCCTCATCTTACTCCTTAAGCATGTCCTCCAGGAATTTCACTGTACCGTGTCCATCTGTAAATGCACCAGGTGGTTTAGAAGTACTCCCGGTTTGTGAATGCAATATGTGGCAGAGCCAAAACGTGCCTCTAATTATCCTGCAAGAGAGTGAAACTTGATCTCCTCCACAGGCACCATCCAGCGGTGATACCTGGGGCGTCCTTGCTTTCTCTTCCCACGGAGGTGTTGTGAGGTGTTGTGTCTGTTGTATCTGTTCTGTCCTACGGGCGATTGTTTGCATCTTCAGGTCATTGGTGGTCTGGGGATTGTGTGGGTAACTGCAGTTTTGTTCCATTCTCCTTTTTACTGCGATTTGGCTGTTTCATTATATAATAACCTAAAACAGATAGGGCACGTTGAGATCTCTGTGTTTAATGTATTCTGTACTAATGAAATCGCTTGTTATAAACACCTGAGGCTTACCCTTTCATTCTGAAGTCTTAGACCAACTGTCTTCGGGTCCCCTCCCTCCCTCTAATAGCGTCAGTAGAAAATGAGATAAATTTTTGTGCTTGTCTCACTCGGTAACGATTACAGTTGGGTGAGAGGAATACCCTCACAGTGTTTGACAGATATTAATGAAGTTAGGTATGCATGTCTGAAAGTTGGCAGATGGGATTTTTTCCAAGTCACGCTATGGATCTGGGTGTTCTGGTTTCTCACAGACTTCTGCCCAAAGCCCTGTAGGAGAAGCCTCGGGTACCCGGCGGCGTGGCCACCACGCCGTGCTGCCCCGGGAGGCTGCCCGATGTGCACGGGGTCTGGATCGTGTGAAACACAACAAAATAACTTCGGAACTGATTCGTTGTCATGTTGGCGGAGAGGCTCTTGGGTAAAGGTGGATGCTTTTCTGACACTAGGAGGTGGGGGCAGTGGTGGGGATGGTGTGCGGCTGCGGGTAAGCCTGCTGCTTGCTCCTCGTCCCGGCTTTGCGGTGCCACTTCTTAGTCTGGTCTCGGGCTGCTGGTTGCCTCAATGCCACCTGCGTGGCTTGGTTGCAACATGCATTTGTTTTCATTCCGGAACCTCTGTATAGAGGGAAAAAAAAAGAAAAAAAAAAAAAAAAAGGAAGAATGTTGTGAATGTTGTAGCAGAGTGTCTCTGGGGTGTACTCATTTTCCAGGTCTGTGTGCAGTGTCAGCGTGTGCTGAAATGCGGTTTGTTTTCTGGGTTCTGTCAGCACAAGTCTTTGATAAGAAGCCAGGTTGTTCCCTGTGCTTTCAGTCATTTTTCCAATAAGCAGGAAAGGTGTTTTGGCCCTCTGCTTCAACAAGAAGTCCAAACCCTTATGCCAGTGGCCATGTCATGAAGCTGAACATGCAGAATATTCTCCAAAATGTTTTGTTTTCAGCTGGGGAATCTCTCCCTTTCTTCCCCTCCTCCCTCCAACTCCCCTGCAGTTTCTCTGACTTTGCACAAGTTAGTATTAGAATTATGCTAAATAATTAGGAACTGGCAGAGCTTAGCATAGGCTTTCAAAGTACATCTCAACTGTCTACAATCTGAAAAATCTTTTTTTCCTTCCTTCATTCATTCCCATTTTTTGTTCTCCAGCTTTTTATGGTTTCTCTGCAAGTATTTTGTCTGCCGCCTGATACCTTTCAGAGCAGCAGGCAGGGAATTTGCTAGCTTATCTTTTAGTGATTGCATAAACAGTCCTCTTTGCAGAGGGCCTGGCAACTCCAACACGAGGACTGGGGTTGGTTTTCCTTGCCTGCTCCAGGGCTAACACAGATTCAGTTGGCCAGTGTTAGCAATGGCTGGGGTAGATGATTAGTGTAATTTAGAGGTAGCATACGATAAAACTGAGTGTACCATTAAATAAAGTGTGGGGAATGATATACTGACTGCATGAAACATACTTAGCCATTTAAGCAACCCCTCGTTTTTTAGAGATCTGTCTGAAGTTGCTCTAGAGCATCCGATCGTCCCCAGCGGAGCGCTGCAGAACCCAGGGGCCTCGCCGCAGGATTTAGGTCAAGCTTGCTGCAGAACGCACGGGACCTGGGGTATTGTCCCTCTTCCTGAAATTCTTGAATCACCTCCTGGCTGCTTCTGACATCTGTTTTTCAGCTCTCGTTGTTCCCTTCGATTTCATGTGTTGGTGCTCTGAGTGCTGGCTGTTGTGTTTTACGCTGATTGTAAACGTAGAGATCTCAGATGCAGGCTGGTGCTTCACGATACTCACATCCTGCTTTGCTGGACTCATACCAACAGGTTTCGACATCTGGTTGGTATGTTTGAACTTTTCATTGTCTGGCACCCATTCTCACCCAGATCGCAGTCTCCTGACAGTGAGCAGAAACTTCCTCTTTTTCTGGAACTCTTCAAGAGGCAGCTGGTGCGCTGCTCCCTGTGCTCTGGCAGTAGTGCTCTAGTGCACTGACACGTGGGTGTACAAGACTCAGGTGAATGTGTGCTGCATCTGGTCTGCCCTGGGAACCACAGAATTGCTTGGTCAGCAGTGCACACTCACTGCCATCCCCCCAGCCTGGAAGGAGCTGCCGTGATCTCCTGAATTTGGTAGGCATGAAATGCCCGTTCAGGGACGTGTTTCTGAAGCCTGTTTGGTTATTGTGAAGTTTTATCATGGCAATTGGTGAAAGACACTTGTGGGTACTTCCCAATGACTGTAGGAAGTTAGCTCTGCTATTTTCTGGCTTGGGTTGGGATTTCTGGGTAATTATTCATGCAAATAACATCCAAACAGAGCTTCTGCACAAACCGAATATTGTTACTTAACAAAAGTGCTTACCAGATCCGGTAGAGAAGTGACTGAAAGTAAAAGCTCTGCATTTGCCCAGTTAGAGGTGTGATTATCTTGCACTAAATCTTGTAGAGGGCACAGAAGAGCCCAAGACCTAGCAGCCATTCTTAGAGGACGTTTTGTTGCTGCTACTGAGACGTGTGGCACATGAAAGGTTAATTTTATGTGTATGTATGTTTCAAGTCAGATTGTAAAAGCCACTCTGCCTTTACAGGCTTTCCTAGTACTGAATAAGTACTAGATTATCTGTGTTATATCTTAGGTTTTTTGTTTACAGTGTGACATTTTGCTCACACAAACAGTAAAAATAGATTTGCAGGTATAATTGTGGGCAGTGCAAGCCATGGAACTAAACAGTCATGGGGAAGTAGAGAGGAAGCAGAATTTTCTTTTTTACCAGTTTGTCTAAAATTGGTGTGTTGCAGCAATAGCAAGTAGCAAACTACAGTTTTCAACAGTTCCAGAATGAAAATGAAATAGAAGCAGAACTGTAAACATGGCTGCAGGATAAACACCTCTGCAGTAAGGCAAATTCAGAGATGGCTTTGTCCAAGTATGAAACTCAAATGTTTATGTTAAAATCCTTTTACTGGCATTTCTGTGTTTGTGAATACAGTCCTCAGTTATTTTATGACTCTTGTGCCAATTCTATTTTTTATTTTGTTCTGTTATCTGGTGCATTGTGAAGTAATAAGTGCCGTGCTTTGATTCTCAGATGTTGCTTTTAATGAGTCTTAAGAAGAGTCACCCAAGGGAGAGTTGCATGCTCGTTGTCACCATCCCCGTGGAACATGCGTCTAATCTGGGTGGGTTCATAGTAGCCCTCAATTACTGAGTAATATGTCTATTTTCTTCTTCATAGGACTGAATTTGCCCTAAAAGAAATCATGTCATCAGGAGGAGCTGAAGATGATATTCCTCAGGCAGAGAGGAAAACAGTTACAGACTTCTGCTACTTGTTGGATAAATCTAAACAGCTCTTCAATGGCTTAAGGTTAGTGCATTGCATATTTGATAGTATTCCTTCAGAAAAGCGTTGGAACATACACTCAAGTACGTGAGGGAATGTGAAGTAAGATGTACAATTAGCATTTTAATCTCAAAACCAGCAGGTTTGTTTAGGAGAGAGCAGCGTGCACCTGTGTCGGGGTAGTTTTGGACCATGTATGTAAGAACGTCTGTAGAAGTTTGCAGGGCCTGTTTGCATGTTGTTCAGGCGCAGATCACAAAGATGGCAGAGTACTTAGAGCCATCTGTTCTTCGGGGGCAGAATTAGTACCTTTATTGGATTACCGGGTAAGAGATGTAGGAAGAGATAGGAAATACTTTTGGATGGAATTTGGGCAATAAAAAATAGAGAGATGGGCTTCAGCAGCCAGCTCTCCTGTGTGAAAATAAAAACATCCTGGAATGGGAAGCTGCCTTTGTCCTTGCTGTAACTTGGCACAGTTAATGTAGGTGCTTCTTGCACCAAACTTCACCGCCATTTCACCTACAAGGCCTGTGAATCCTATGGCTATAACTGGGTAAAGCAGCATTCGGGTATCTCCTCTGTTAATGCTTATTCTCTTCTGGATAGTTCACCTGGAAAGGACTTGGCAAGTATCCTGATCTTAGTCCAGTTGCTTGCTTCTGTTCTGAAGCTGTTCTGAAGATGATGGTAGCCTTTGCTGCTGTATTTGATGCCGTTCTCTTGTCCCTAACATGTTTCATGGAAAAAAAAAAATGTGGTGGGGGAGGGAGAGGAGAGCAATGATTTCCTTCCCGAAATCTCCTCTGGGCACTTCAGCTACAGGGAGCTGAGCCTATAGCTGTGTTGGCAGCTGCTTAGCTATTGCTGCTGCCAAAAATGCAAGGGCTCAGCCTGCCACGTCTTTGTTTCAGTAGCATTTCCTTCCTCTCTTCCCAATACAGATGCCAAATACAGCATTTGAGGAAAACATATGATAATCTGCCAAGGTTGCTGCTCCAAAGTATACTTCGTGCTCACACTGCCAGTGACACCGTCCTTTTGTGGCCATACCTACTAGAATAACTTAGGAAGGAGATTGTCTTCCTAGTATCTAAACTTGCTTTTGAACGAGCTATAAGTTATAAACAACTGTTATTGAAGTGTGTTCCAGTTTCTCTTTTTCCTCCTTTCCCCACTCCCACTTGCTTTCTCCTGGAAATGTGGAGAGGGAGTGTGTTACAAAGAAGCTTTTCACAGTGTGCTGTCACCTGTTATTTTCTTTTTGATGCTAGAAAGTGCTTCAGTGTGTTCAGTATCATAGAGAAGCTTGAAACTTAAATGAGGAGACTTTCCACATGTATTGTACTTTCCCAGACTACAAAGCCTTGTTACTCCTTGTGTTGGCTGCAAGAATCACGACTGCTGTCCTTTCACGGAAAGAACTGGTAGTATTTAGCTGTTCACTTCTCAGACTTGCAGATGCAAATTGAACCTCTTAGTTTTATGAGATGCTGACTTAGAAACAACAGGACCCTGCTAGCTTCAGGTAAAGCAGCAGGCTGTAGCCCTGCCTCACGCTGGGAAGGGACTGGCTTCTCACACCACCTGCATCGGTGAGGCCGGCGACTGCGCGCTCTACTGGTGTGCTTACCTTTGTGGGTTGATAGAGGCCAGGGGGACGCTGTGCTGAAACCCCGTTATCCCACTGCTGTCTAGGTCCTGGGAATAGGAGCCTATAATTACTACAAGCATATGAGCATAAAAGGAAATTGTCCTTTTTATCACTTGTCAAAACTGTGAATGTGTTTGAAGCTCTGAATGTTAAACTTACTGTAACCTTCTTTTTGAATTGAAGTGTGCTGCTGAGCCTCTAGGACTTCCTCAGTGTCTTTGTGTCTCTGTGAGCTGTGTCCCTGTGTGACAACTCCCACGAGGTGCTGGCCAAACAAATCTCAGCACCTTTAATTGCTTTCCTGTACTATCTGGCTTCTCCCAACAGCACGGATGGAACAAACTTCTGACAGAAAATGAATTACAAGCACAGGGGTAGTGCTGGTCTTTGCTAAGACTATGCAGCAATACTGGATAAAATTCTCTGTGGAATTTACCCACCAGCCACTCCGGTGTGGTAAGGGAACCGGTCTTCTGTGCCTGGGGTGAGACACCCATCCTTTTAGAACAAGGGAGTTCTTGTCGTCATGTCCAGTTTGGAATGTTGTAATGTCAAAAAATCAGGAACAGTCTCCATGTGTTGCTGGCGGCCGTTGTAACGAGGTGTGGGTGGCCCTCTTCCTTGTCTGAACTGACCTAAATCAGAGCATCTCCAGTCCCTCTGCACGTGGATTGCTTCTTGCTGCCCCTTTGTCCCTCCTCTGAAGCTGATCGTGATCAGTAGTAGCCTGAGTGAGTGCCCCTCCCGCTGCTTGGTCCCCACCCAGCGTCCTGAGCCAAGCACGCCCTGGAAGAAGAGGGAGCTGGTGCCTTTTCCTCTGTGTATGGCTTTTATCCTCCTCTAGATCTGAAAGCAGCAAAATGTCTTGCTATGCTGTAGGTCTTTTCCTTTCAAGTTGGGTGTGTGGTTACTTCTGGATCATATATTCCCTGCCTCCTTCAGTGGGAGAAGCTGTATTAATGATCCACTTTGCAGTCAGCTGAGTCTTTAAAATTCTTTTGGGCTATTACTTCCCACCGAATAAGGCAGACTGGTCTCATTAAAGTAGCTGTGCACTAAATGTCCTCTCTTCCTTTTGCCGTCTGCTTTCTCACAGCAAAATTTCTTGATACATGGGAGCACCATGTGTGATCAGAACACAGAACAGCAAATGGGAAGGAAAATGGGTGGTAGCAATGGCAGGGCTTGTCTGCAAAAATCTGTGATGGAACCATGGTAATGTATTGTCATAAATGAAGTGTTATTACAGCCATGTCAGAATACTATCAAAAGAACAAGTGCTACTGTCTGTTTCCATGGAGATCTGTCCTGTTCCCTGGGGAGCTGAGGAATCGCATGGTATTGTGCAGCTATGCCAGCTGCAATTAGGCGAGCATGAAGCTTGAGAAATATACGTGTGGACACCCAGCAGTGACCATGGACAACAATGGCCAAACATATGTACACTGCACTAACAGCTGTTTAAAATAGCATTGATTTTCACGTATTCCAAACTAATGCGGCACAGTGAGTTGAACTAGGTTTTAGAGGAATGCTCAGGCTTATAGAGAGGAAGGTGCAAAATCAAGAGGAGTCCGTTGCATGAGGGAAGATGTCAGGTGAGGTACAAAGAACATTTGAGCTTACTGATGTGGGATATATGCATAAGCATCAGCAGCAAACAGATGTTTATTGCTTAATTTGTGCAAATACCTGCTTCTTCCCAGTATTCAAGGGAGGAGGGGTGTATCTTCTTCTCTCCTTATGTCAGACCTCTGCTCAAATGTCCTAAGCAACTTTGCCTAGAAAGCTCAAATTCACAGAATCACAGAATCACAGAATTTTCTAGGTTGGAAGAGACCTCAAGATCATCAGGTCCAACCTCTGACCTAACACTAACAGTCCCCACTAAACCATATCCCTAAGCTCTACATCTAAATGTCTTTTAAAGACCTCCAGGGATGGTGACTCCACCACTTCCCTGAGCAGCCCGTTCCAGTGTCTAACAACCCTTTCGGTAAAGAAGTTCTTCCTAACATCCAACCTAAACCTCCCCTGGCACAACTTAAGCCCATTCCCCCTCGTCCTGTCACCAGGCATGTGGGAGAACAGACCAACCCCCACCTCGCTACAGCCTCCCTTGAGGTACCTGTTAATTAATACTTGGAGTCAGTTTACTAATTCAGTCATCAAGTCAGTGGCATTGAACTTTTTTTTTTTTAATTAAATGATCAGTTTGCATTTTTTTTGTGGTGTTTTTTGTTTGTTTTTAACTCTTAAAAAAAAAACCCACGAACATTGAAACTTGTGGACATGCTAATTAAATTTAACATTACCTCGCTATATCAAAGCTTGCAATATATCTTAGTCATGTATTTGGACAATTTATTAACTTCTTTGTTTAGCTGAAATGTTTGCATTCATTACTACGATATTTTGCATATATTACTACAATAGAAAGTGGTGAATCTTTCATTGCAGTAAATGATTTAAGTGCATGTATTTTTGTATCAATCTGTATTTGGATGAAGACGTATATTGTGTTGGTGCCCTGAAGCACACGCTTATACTCCTGCTTACCCCTCACTACACCAAAGTATGTTCCAAGATGTTGAGCAGTTTGAGATGATCTTTTTTTTGAAATAAAATACTACCTTGGCATCTCCATAGAATAGCAGCAGCAGGTACTGGGATGGCTTTTCTGGGTTGGTAAGTGTCATAGCTGATAACAGATTCATTTTGCATATCGTAACTAAGCTAGGTCCCCTCAAGCTGTGTGGGAAGTACAGTTGGCTGATGAGGAAAAGATTATTAATTTACTTTTCTACCCAGGGTGCTGTTAAAGCGATTCTGGTTAGCAAAAATGCACCACAATTTTTCCTCTGGAAATTGTGATGTGCTGCTTTGCCTGTCTTACTCTTCCAGAGGACGTGGAGTGGTTTCCAAAAGGTGGTTTGGAATGGTTTTGCAGCAGTCTGGGCGTCCCAGGCTTGGAGGTAGAATATGCTGCTTTTGTCTGCAAGTCTGCTGCAGGCTGAGGTTTTGGATGGTGCGTGAAGCAGCCCAGTGATCCGAGAGAGCATTCCCTGAAGGAACAATTCTGGAATCAAATGACAGATTATGCCATCTTGAACAAGTGATTCCAGTTCCATGTAGGGTTGTATACCTCCTCTGAATCAGCTTCAGTCTACTTTGTAAGCAACATGCGTTCAGTGAGACTGATGGGCTTTGGTCTCCTCTGCTGCATTTGTTCCAAGGCTCAAATAACTCCCAGATAAAGGCCTCCTACTAGGATTAGGAGCGTGTATATTTAAAGCTAAGATCCTTAGGACTACATCATCATTGTGGGGTGGAGCTGGGGGGAAATACAGCGTGGAACTGGAATGTATGTATGCAAGGAGAGTCAAGTGGCTTGACTAACTTGTCTTTCTGCACTGGAGACCAATGTGGAAACGGATTCCAACCTATCACTGACTGTGAATTAGAGGGTGACAAACGTTGCTGTGACGATGTAACCTGACCCAGTGCATGTGAGCCGTGAGCCCGGTGACACTTGCACAGCTGATTTATGGATGATGTTATAGGGTCTGTTTCTGAAACAGTGAGCAGCCTCATCCATCTGAAAAAGGAAATTTCCTTAATGAGTAGAAAGAAATATTATCAATCTAAATGAGTCTAAGTGAACTAATTACCATTAGATTGTTCTGCTTGCTCTTTTTTTAATTTATTTTTATTATGGGTAAGAGTCCAGTTTAGCTTTCTGTGCAATGAAAATACTTCTCTTAGCAAGACGGTAAGGTGTTTTCAATCACATGTTGGAAAATGCGTGTAGGAACACAGCCGTCTGTTCTTTGGATTGACTGTTTGTAGGCCTGTTTTTCTAATGTTGCTGAGAACCTGTTAATACTGAGGAGCCTTGATAAAGGCATGTTCATGGGGTTAGCATGGATTCCTTTTTACCAATGATTTTGCGCGTATCTGGTCACTTGACTCATGTGAGCTCGCTCATGGGAGTGCTACTTCCATCTGTTGCCATTCTGCGTGTCGGAGTCACCATTCTGGCATTCCAGGTACATCTGGAGAGAACAGGCGTATGTGTTCAGTGTATCGTATGGTCATACATAAGGTATGAATGCATCACAAATGTACCATATGGTTCATAGCTAACTTGAAAGGCAATGTCTGCTGTGTGACTGGTGGAAGCTGTGGGACCAAACTCATCCCGGACAGTCAGCCCTTCCTAAGGGGTCTTTTTTTAATTTGAAAAGTGACTAGAGAATCGATCTGGAAGTAGGAAGCCATAGTTAAGAGACAGTGCTGAATAATTTCTTCATGCCCATGCATGCTTCTTTCTTGCACGTATGAGTACACAGTCTTGTACACATGTTAACTGAATATGCTGCCTGGCTGTTTTGGGGATAAGTGTGTTGGGGATAATATGGTCAGATCTTGATATATGTACTTCCTACAAGCCAAACAGCATTTCCTTGGAGATTGCAGTTAGAAACGGTTTTGAAAATCATGTAGGAATCATGCTTCTTGTAGTTCTGGGTGCAGGCAGAGTTTGAAAATATTTCAATCAATTCTGAACAAAGCTATTCTGACACTGATTCAAATACGCTGCCGTCATGCTGGGTTGACTGGAAGCTACTCAGTAACTCTGTGTTTGTCGCTCGTCTGTTGCAGGGATTTACCTCAGTATGGGCAAAAGCAGTGGCAATCCTATTTTGGGCGAACATTTGATGTTTACACCAAACTCTGGAAGTTCCAACAGCAGCATCGGTAAGAGAATGTTGTAGACAGCCGTTTTCTATGGATTTAAAGGCAATTTTAATCTCTGGTATTACAGTATGCCTAGGGGCCCCAGTTAAGACTGTGATTTCACTGTTATTCAAGCATGAAGGGAGGGAACAGTCACTTCCTGGAGTGCTCACAGTCTAATGAATTGAAATGTTACAGAGTTTTCATTTTATTTTATTTTTGAACAAAACCTTTTGCTCTACTTGAATGCATGTTGCTTTAATATATTGCCAAGGAGTAGCTGGGATGATGGCTTCTGCAGTGCAGAACCCATCTGGAATGGTGTGAAGCGGCTTGCTGCAGTGTGGGCTCCGATTTTTCACACCTTATGTTGGCTGTGTAGTTGAGTGTTCTCCTGGGAAGTGGTGACCTTTTTGTTTTGTGTATTTTGTGCAACATACTTATGTCTAGCTCTTGCAAGTTTTTGCAACGTAAATGGTCCTTGTTCTGGTGTGTGTACGCAGTGCTGTTGGCTCTGTGAGGGACTGCTACTGGGAATGCCACACCAGGAATGAAAGCTGAATTTGGCCCTACAACGGCTCTTTGTCTTGTCTGGTGTGATGTTCTGAGAAGTTCTGGAATGCCTTTTAATCTTTCTTTTCTCTCTTGCGAAATAGACAAGTATTGGACAATCGGTATGGGTTGAAGCGGTGGCAAATTGGGGAAATTGCTTCCAAGATTGGGCAGCTCTATTACCATTATTAGTAAGTAAGCACAGAAAAGGATTTGGTAGGGAAATGCAGTGTTAGTGGCGGTTCCATGCCAGTTATCTGGATACTCAGTCAGGAGCCTGCTGAGGTAGAAATGACTATCAGTTGAGTTGTGATGTCTGTTTGTGAATGAGAACACACTTGGGACTGCATGGGGGTGCTGCAGAGAAAGGCACCTGTGAGCCCGATACGATACTGCTAGAGTCAAACTGATACTGCCTAAGGAGTTATCTCCTCCCTCAGAAGTGTCTTTAAGTCTTCCATGTGTGCTACATTTGACTCTTGTGCAAAAGTGTGATTTACAAGTTTGGGAGTTTAATGCTCCTTTAAATGTGAATTAACCTGTCACCTGTACATGTGGGCACAAGATAGGCAGATCTGATTGTTTTCAGAAATGGAATCCAAGCTCTGCAATCTGTATTCCCAGCATGCACAAAGAATGAGAGTCTGGCTTTCATACAATGTTACTTGAGGAGGGAGTTTTGCCATTGATGCACAAGATGGTTGAGGGGGCAGGAAGGGAGGGTTTGGCATGGATTTTCTTCTGAAGCAGTGAGCTAATCTGATTCTTCCTCTACAGCTTGCGCACTTCAGAAACCAGCTATCTCAATGAAGCTTTCTCCTTCTATTCGGCAATTAGGCAGAGGTCATACTACTCCCAAGTCAACAAAGAAGACAGGTACGTCTGAATGCATGCACTCCTTTTTTTTCTTCCCCAAGGCTAGAATGGTATATGAAAGCAAATAATTTTAGACTGTAGGATCAAAACTGAGATGAAATCAATGTTTTTGGAGGAAGTTTCTTTCAACCCTTTTGCAATGATTAAAAACCTCAGTATAAATACGAGCTTTTCAGGATAACTGGAAGAATATTCAGTTGTGTGGTCCTGGCTAGAAAGCTATTAGCCCAAAGGTTTTTGTCATTTTGAGTCCTGCACAGTGGCAGTGCTGGGACCTAGTATGCTGCACCTGGAAGATAAATCGGTTGGGCTGAAACAGAGGAACCGTTTGTTTCTAATCAGGCATTTTGGGGAGCATCATTTGGTACTGCTGTACAACAGCCCTCTGTAACTAACTGGGACAAGGGCCAAGAGCTTAAGAAGGCATAACATCTTCCTTTAAGACACCGACAAAGGTGTACTCAAAAGAGGGATGTGTTGTGGCAGTGCCAAGACTGACTGGCTGCCAAGAATATAGATATAAATAAGAATAGCTAGAAAACTCAATTCTGGATCCTGGTAATATGTTCTAGAGAGTAAACCTGGGTTCCATTATCAAATCAAAGGTAAAGAAGAAATTATCAGAAGTCATCATCAGGATAATGCAGGTTTAGTTATGGAGTTTCCTGCAAGGTATTCAAGGATCTCTGGACTTCTTTGCACTTCTGTAGTCTTGCAGATTTCTAAAGGTACCTGCGTGCCACAAAAAGATGAAAGTTGCTCTGCTCTGGTGTCTGTTGATCCTATTATCGTCTCTCTTAAAAATCTCTCAATTTCAGTCTGAGTGCTTGAGCAGTTCCAGACAAGGTAGGACTGAGCAAGCATGTTTCTAGATGCTGTCTGGCAATTTTAGAAGTGCTTAGGTAATTACAGGGTATGCTGACTTGCAGGTCTCTTAAGTTGTCCCAGGTGGGTGAACTCTGAGCCAGCTGTGATAATCATCTGATGCATTGGGGTCAGATACTGCCCATGAACTGTCAAAAGGCTTAAAGACAGCTATTATAACTGATTCCCATGCCTCTTCTCATGTAAGGAGCCTGTGAGGAAAGGGGCTTTCTTGAGTTTTGCATCTGTATTCAATTTAAATAAACTGAGCGAGGTACCTGTTGATGTCTACATGAATTCAGTTAGAATTCCTAATTTGCGGTGTGTTTGATCTCTTTCTGATCTTAACCTCCTCCCCTCCCTTACCCTGGCTCCCCAGTTGCCTATCTATATTGTTTTTCAAACTCAAATTTGACTGTGGTGTTTTTGTTGTGTTCAGGCCTGAATTAGTGGTTAAGAAGCTGCGTTACTATGCAAGGTTTATAGTGGTTTGTCTCTTGCTCAACAAAATGGATGTTGTGAAGGACCTTGTAAAGGTATGTTAAAATGGCGTTAAAGGTGATGGGTGGGAGGCTGCTGTTTATTAAAGGCTTTTCTCCTAATTAAGGGATCTATAATATAGTCTATTTCATCTGAAATATCACTCCTTAGATCTATGATGTTTGCTGCTGCTGCAGCATAGCTTTTCATTTCTTTAAATATATTTTGATTGTGCTGTTGGATGCCACAGAAGGAAGGAATAACGTGGATTGATCTATGGAAAGGTGTCAGCATGATGCGAACATTTGGCTAGAGAAAAAAATGAAATATTGATAGAGTTACTGGGAATAAATTGTAAGGTGCATGTTAGTAATCTGAAAGTGTGGGAATCATCCGGTAGCTCTGAATACATCTTCCTTCCTGTACTTCATTTAAGACATTGCTGAAATCTTCCCCAGAAAGTCTTCATGACACTGTATTGCTGTGAATGCCACTGTTTCCTAGTTTGATATTGGGCTTATTTTTTCTTCTTTCCAAACTGCTGTCACGCTGTCCCATGTCTAAGACGCATCCTGAATATATTTTGCACCTTCCAGAGACCCATCAAAATAAAACCTTGCTAAAGGATATAAATGTTACTATGAAATTGGAGAGGCTGAATCTGCATATGCCTCTGCTGTGGGAGTCAAGTACTAACTGCATATAAACTCAAGTTTTTAGGTACAATGAATAAAGTACTGACCAATGTTGGTCATTGCCTTTATGGGATATCTGACATCCAACACAGTGAATATCTTCTGTGAGTCTGACATTTAATAATGGCTCTTAATGTTCCAATGACTTGACAGCGTTGTTTGAACACCAAGTAAAATATTCTGATAGTTACAACTGAGTTTGGGAGGTACCCTTTAGCTACACCAAAGGAACAGTATGCTTCTCCTGACAGCATATGTTTCCCAAACCCCTCTAACAACCTTATGCAAGCAACTTCTGGCATTGACAGTTTTGTGTAGGTTGCATTACTGTCTTTTTGTCTAAGCTTACTTGAACTAGCAGTAGCAGCTAAAAAAGCTATACCATTCACTTTCTCAATGTATGCTTCTATGAATGTAAGCTTAAATTGGAGTCCTCTGTGTCCACAGATTCAGGTAATAACCAGTGATGGAGCTGTGAGTGTGATAGTTACACTTAACTCCAGATATTCTTTGCATCGGGACCTGATGAAAAGACACTTCTCGTTGCCAAAGCTCAGTGCAACATTGGCATTCCGTCTCTTGAAAGAGCACGCTTTGGCTAGCATGTTAGTCACAAGCGTGCTACATATGTTCTTAAGTAAAATGATTTTTTTTCCTTCTTAAAGGCCAGCACAGCTAACCAAATTGTAAAGTTACTGACTGTTAAGTTCTCAGTTTAAGAAGTAACTGAGTCTTTCAACTTTTTACATCAGGAGCTGTCAGATGAAATTGAAGACTACACTCATCGTTTTAATACTGAAGATCAGGTGGAGTGGAACCTGGTTCTTCAGGAAGTGGCAGCTTTTATTGAGGTGAGAAAAGCGGTCTCTCTTAGTTGTCAGTTGTTGAGTGTTTTTTTTGCTGGCGTTTTGACTGTGTTTTAAAGTGTACTTCGATTGTTGGAGTACTGGCCTTTTACGCAGGCAATGCATAAGCTGTTGGAAAATATAATGCAATCATGGCAGTTAATTGATAATTTCTCTTAGCAAAGTTGTAACGTGACCAACTTCTGAAGTTTGTTAAAATAAATGTATTTATTCTATCAAACAAGCCAGCGTTCTACTTTCCTCTTTTTGTACAAGACGTCATTGTGTAGCATGATTATGTATTTAAATATTGCCAGAATAGATGGCAGCATTATCATTGACTGACTCAGTTCCCTTCCTAGTTCCTTCTAGGAAGGGAAGAAGCTGTAAAATAGTGCATGATTTTTCTGTATTCTAGGAATGTGTAGTTTGTTCTGCATCAGTTTGTAAGGTTGTTGATGACATTTGGTTCCTCAGGTGTAGAAAAGCTATAGCATAGGAAGCAGAGTTCGTGTTGTTTGAGGGAATACATTTTTTCTATCTGCTGTACCCTCACGTACTTGTACCACATATTTGCTTTAAGTCTCTAAAAGCTGTCTCTTTTCCAAGTGCTAAGGCATTGCTGTGTGCTTGCATGCAGACATCTGCATGGCAAATTAATTTTAAAAATCTGCCTTGGTTATGAAAGGTTTGTTTTAAGTGGCGAGACCTTCAATCTTCTCTCTAACTGTAAATCTGTACATTCCGTTGAATTCCTTATTTATTCTGGTTGTCTTTTTAGGCAGACCCTGTAATGGTTTTAAATGATGACAACACCATTGTAATCACCTCCAACAGGCTTTCTGAAACCGGAGCTCCATTGCTAGAACAGGGAATGATAGTGGGACAGCTTGCTCTTGCAGATGCACTGATTATTGGGAACTGCAATAACCAGGTAAAAGAGATTGTGAGGCCTTGGGCTTGTATCTTTGGAGTTCAAAGTGCCTCCTCCTGTGACATCCCTTTGGATCATACAATAGGAACTAGAGATTGCAATAAAGTGATCACTGAAATATTTTGGAGGTGATGTTTGCAGTGGCAGCAAACATAAGGGGTTCTCAGAAATGAGACAGCTCAAGTTTTTTTTAGATATTACAGCTGTGGTACTTACCTCATGTTGCTTATTATTCATCATGTCAATAATAGATACAATTGATTTTTCGTATAACAGATCAGTCTTAGTAATGTTCAAGCACAAGGAGCCTGTAGGCTGTTTAGAAAAACCTTGACTCGGGCTTTCATATGATATACCCCAGCTTGTTGCAACTGAAGTTGCAACAGGAAGGGATTTTCAAAAGATACTCAAGGTCTTGTGTTTTACACAATGATGATAATGAAGTTGTGCAAACGTCATGACTTTTCTCTGAGCTCTTTCTTCAGGTAAGCAAGTTGTATCTAAACTACAGTTTGTGTATCTTCCCGATTTTGTCTAGATTCACAGTACATAGCGGGTTCCAGCACTTGATTTGTAAACACCTCAGAAAAGTCTAACTTGTCTGCAAGAGTCTGCAAGACAGTTAACTGGCCTAGAGGACCTTTAAGAAATAGACTTTGCCTTCTGTGAGCTCTTCTAAGATGTTAATGGGTCTTTAGAGATTCAGAGATGATACTGACAGAAAACAGTCTGTCTGGGATGCAGTTGTATCTGTTATCTGGATAATTGCAAAGAAAGAGGCTGTTTAATTTGTGTCTGGCGGAGTAAACCATTTAACTCTTTTTGCAGGTCAAGTTCAGTGAATTAACAATTGATATGTTTCGAATGCTACAAGCACTTGAAAGGGAACCAATGAATTTAGCTTCACAGATGAATAAACCTGGAATGCAAGTGAGTTTCAGTGACAAATCTGACAACAGATCTTAATAGATTTAAAAGAAAAAAAAAGGTGTAGTATTTCTGTACTGTCCCTGTGCAGAACAGGTTATGCAGGTTATGAAGGGTAGCTCAAACCTCTGGAATTTGACCCAAGTAATCAATTTTTGTTGTTGTTTTCTTGGGGAAGCCTTCACTAGCGGGTAAAGTATTGAAAGTGAATATTTGGGCATCATTTCACAAAAGGTTTACACTGGTATAGTTTGAGTACTTCTGAAGGGGTGTGATGGCTATCGTTGTCCATGTACACTCACCCATTGTTTTGTTTTCTCTCTAGCAATCATGCAGCCACACAAGTTCATCAGCTTGCTAATTCATAGGAAGTTTGAATGTCTGTTCCAGAGAAAGCACAAAAAATTCTTTATCTGTAGGCAGAATTAAATAGCTAGACTTTAATTTATTCAGGTAACATGGGGAGTGTTTTTTTTTTCCATTCTTTTCATGGGTTATGCTGCAGAGAATAAGAAAGATCTAGATAAAATGAAGGATAATATAAAGTTCTGGTGCAAGTACTGTGCATCATACTTTACTATGTAGTAGGAAATGCTGCAGAGACAGACCATTTGTATGAAAAATACATTGACGGTGATCATTCTAATAAATATAAATTTTGAGACTTATGAAGATGCTTTGTAAATATATATATATACTATATATATATATTTTTTTCCAACAGGAGTCAACAGAGAAACCAGCCAGGCGGGAAAACCCCCATAAATATCTACTTTATAAACCAACTTTCAGCCAGCTGTATACGTTTTTAGCAGCATCATTTAAGGTTTGTGAAAATGGTCATTTCTGGCTGTCTGCATGCTCAGCCTTTTGCAGAAATTAAAAGTATCTGCTTCCTCATGTGGCCAGTCTGTAGACAGGTGGGAAATAGATTTCTTTTACAGGTCTATATAGGAACCTGGATGTGTTTTGCTTGTTATCCAGTTGAGAAGTTGAAAGGGTCAGGGGGGAGAGGCAGATGTTGCAGACCCTGGGATATTTGGAAACAAAGAATTTCCCTCAGGATCTTGAATTATTTGGGAGTTAGTCTGCATGGATCTTTTGGTTTCCGTTCTGTATCTTGAAAATCCTTTATTTTTTTTTTTTTAATTCCTGCTTGAACCTCTAATGTCAGCTTAAATGTCAATATGGGAAAAAAAATTGTTAATGTATCTCCAGTTTACATTTCTGTCTATGTACTCACCTATTTGAAGGGCTGTATGTAGTGGGGCGAGGTATATACACCTAAGAGTAATAGAATAAAGGGGAAGCTAGAAGCAGAAGTAGCACAATCTTAAATGATGACATTTTTACTAAGGTAATGGTAGTGTATTATAACAAAATTATACATTTTCTCCCTTGCTACTCTTCTATCTGTTTGAATTTCAGGAGCTGCCTGCAAACAGTGTACTGCTGATTTACTTGTCTGCCACGGGCGTGTTCCCATCAGGTCGTTCGGATAGTGAAGGTACAATAAAGGAATGCTCCCTGTCATGAACAGGGCTTGAATTCTCTGTGTGTTCCAGGACAAGTGGCCAAGAAAGATGTCACAAAGCTCCTTTTAAAAGACAAGTCAATTTTACTCTCCTGTCTACTTAGTCAGATAGTCTTTTCTTTGCACAAACAGTAGTTAATTCCATGTATTTTAGTTAGTGTTGATTAACCTGAGACCTTTTCAGGGGACATAGACAGTTTTTGATGCATCTGAAATATTAAAAGCTTCACCAATTTTGAAGACTACATGTCTCTATTGATGCATCCGTGCAAAGTTAATAAAATGGCTAAATGGCACTTTGTGATTCTTTCAAATCTCCAGTACCATGAGAACATATGGTCAGGAAATGGGTGGTAAAAGGGCTGAAGCGCCTGCAGGGATTGTTCTATTTGCGTGTTTGTTAATGTGACAATTCAAGCCCTTCTCATGATTTTTTGACAATTTCCCCTCACCTCATCCTCCTATTCTTTGCAATCTAGCAGAATATTTGGATGCAGCTGCAGTCTAAAAGTTGAAAACTGGTTGGCTGAAGCAAACACAGTCAAAAGATCTGTTGATATAATTTAAGGAAAAAAAATGTTTTTAACATCCTAAATATTGTACACGCCTCATCTGTTTGAGACTTGCATTCCTTTATAAGATGCATGCCTTGTCCATTCTCATGCATGATTTTTGAGCTATCAAAATGTTAAAGGAAAAAAAAAATCTCTGTCAACTTCTGATTGTGGCAGTGATTTTTTTTTTTTTAAATGCTTTTAACATTTTATTTTTTGCTATGACTTGGTGGTGGCTTCTAACTGAACTGTGTTCTTTACAGTATTACATTCACTTCACTGCATGTATTATTTCAGCTTAGTACTTTACCATAGAGCCATCAAGGCTCCTTTTTCTGTAAATCTGCATAGTTAGACTTTAGTTTTTATTAAATGAATCTCATTACAACTGCATTCTTTAATAAGGTAGTGTAGTCTGCAAAGACCAAAAAGTTCTACCTTATTAAAAGGGAGAGCAGCTGCAAGCTGCTCTGTTGATTGCCTGTAAGCAGTTTGACAGGTCACATTAAACATGTGTAACAGTACTAAATTAATGTATGTTCTGCTCCTAATTTTCTATTTTAAGCTTCCCTTAAAATGGAAGGGTGTCTTACATATCCAAGCCTGAAAAAAATGCATTTGGTGGCCAAATACTAGTCTTTCAACTCTGCAAATACATAACAGAATTAGGAAAACCTAATACTGTCTTTTACTAACGTTAATGATGTTTCATAACCATATCAATGGCAGAAAGATTTCTTGTTATTTCTAGTGCTTTTTTTTTTTTTTTTTTTTTTAGGGTTTCGTATTTTTATTACTTTCATCTTTGCACTAAATCAAACAGATAGGTAGGTGCTCAGTTGTATAAGATTAGCAGAATCTTTCTTAAGGTTGCCTTAGGAGCACATGTCCAGGGTGTGTGCATTTAAAAACTGTGAATTCTGTATTTGAAATCTTAAAAATAAATCTTCACTGCAGATTTGAAACCCAGTTAAAATGTTTTTTCCTTTCTAGAAGTATTAAAAGCATATTCATTCTTTGAGCTTTTTCTTCTCCCCTTTCAGACTTCTTACTGCAGATATTATATCCATTCTGAGAGGCAAAAGGGTTTTTGATTGATTTAGCATTAATTTTTGGTCAGATTCTGATTCTAGAATATACTAGCTTACACAGTAATTTAACAGAGGTATTGATTTTCCCGTATGAAACATGTAATGGGTTTTAAACTTTTTGCTATGTAGTATAATGAGAGACAGTATTTGGATCTTTTGTGCTATATTTGTGGATAAATAGTAAATTATAAATTACGAAGTTGCAGTATTTTCTTCTATTTGATAGATGCTGAAACTACTAAAAATGCATACAATTGAGCTAGTAAAGTCTCTACAGCTATAGCAGCTATAGTAGTTTAGATTCACTTAGTTGTCTGGGCTTTTTGGTTGCTTTTTTCCTTTCATATATTCATTAAGTCCATAACAGAGCTGAGTTACCTCTGCTAATTTTAACTTTTTTTTTTGCCATGTGTAGGTCCATATGATTTTGGTGGTGTTCTGACAAATAGTAACCGGGACGTTATAAATGGAGATGCTATCCACAAGCGAAACCAATCTTACAAGGAGATGCACTGGTAAGTCTCATGAATATGACAACTGAGAAGAATTTGTCTTTAGTGGAGAAAAATACATCAAAGCCTCTTCAATTCAAACTCGTCATTGTAGAACATCATAAATATAGATTGGCTTGAATTTCAAGAATTATAAATGAATATGCAATTCTGAATGATGATTTAAGCACTGAAAAGTATTACTGTGACTTAAGGTAAGTTCTTTATTATTGGAAAACTTCAGGTAATGGATGATAAGTTTGCAAGAAGATAAACATCTCTTCTTGGGAAGGAGCTAATAACAAGTCTGGTAGCCCATATTACAGAGAATACCAAATTAATTCTGCAGTTACTTTCTCAGGATACACCTGAAGACCGGGGCAAGAGGAATCTTCGTTCTTTTTATCTGGACGTGGGCAGTTGTGTATCAGAGAAACTTCTGCACTGTCATAGCTTTGTAGCAAATCTAGTGCTCTGTGAAGCATCTCTTTCTCTTTTCAGTCTTCACCCTGGAGATCTCTACCCTTTCACAAGAAAGCCTCTCTTTATCATTGTGGATTCATCAAACAGCGTCGCCTATAAGGTAAGGCTCTTGAAGGCAGCTACTTACATGATAGGATACAGTGTCAACCCCTAGTTAGCTTACGCTTTTAATGGGCTATTTTTTTAAACACTTTGTATTCAGTCTTTCTTTTCTTTTGAGGTTGTGCATGCTAGTCAGGATCTGATCCTATGAATAGGAACAAGAAGGAGAACCACATGAACAGCCGCTCATTGGAAAGTAATAAATCCTCCTGGAGGGAAAAAAGGTTCAAGATTTCCAAGATCTCTGGTGGGAGGTTTATTTTTGTTATATACCAAAGACAAATCTTGGTGCGTGTGCATGGGGGAGGGAGCTAACTAATCTGCTTTTTCTTTTTCCAGTCATCCAGCACTCAGTTGCTTTTAACCAACAGAAACGAGTCAAAGCATTGAGCCTGATCTTTTAAAACACAGGGTGTCTGTGTCTGAAAAGTGTCTCAACCAAGGAAATAACAAGACTCAAATTAGCGTCCAGTGTTACTGTAGAGTGGTATATGCTTGGACAATGAGTCTCCTTCTAGGGGGCTATCGACTTAAAGTAGAATTACTCCATGCCAAATCACCTTTGGGAATCTGCAATTCGGGTAATAAAGAAGCAGGTGTTTTCAATCTCAGTTGCCAGTTGCATCTGGATAGCATTATGACAATTATTTAATTCCTGAATGGGATATTAAGAATATGCTGTATCTGGGGAAAGTGCCACTTCCTTATGTCTTCCTTTTTTATGGCTCCATTATTTGCAATGAGAGAAGTGGATGTTCACAGCTGCATTTCTGAAGAGGAATAGGGACGTCTAGTGGCCAGATGATCTTGTTCTTTGTTCAGTATCCATAGTCTGTGTCATTTGTTTTAAAGGCATGTGCTGGCTAACAAGTTACTAAATTAGTGATCAGTATAATTCAGAATTGTCCAGTATTGAATCATAGAATTTCTACTCAACAGTTTTAAAAATGATCTGGCCCTCTCTGTAGGTTTTTCTCCTTGTTGTATTGTAATGCATTTCAAAGGGCTTTTTAACCACTATTGCATTTAACTTCACTGCACTAGATATCAGCACAGATCTGCTTTTTGTTAATTTTCCTTTCTATTTTAGAATGGTTTCCTTGTCTTTCTGTGAGGATGAGGATTTGGTAGGGATTTATTTTCCTTTGTTCTTTCTTGACATTGATTCTGGTATAACAACAGGGGAAATTGTGTTTGTTTCAGGGGAAAAAGAGAAGCTTGGGTATGGACGTCTTTCCCCCCTTTCTCACTAGTAGATTTGCTGAAAGTGGTCAAGTGGATCAGCTCTGGAAGAGAGAGTAAGGGATTTCTGGAGATCCTTAGTTCTAATACAGCTCTAGACATAGCAGGCTTCTGTGGACAGCTTAGAGCAAAGGATCTTTTTGTGGTCATGGATTCCCACATGCAGATTTGTACCTGTTTTGAGTATAACTGCCACGTTGTTTTCAGTAGAATTCACTTTTTGTACTAAATTTTAAGTTGGTAATTGAATTATCTTTAGATTGCAGGGGTTTTTTTTGTTTGTTTGTTTTGTTTTTGTGGGGGCACACGGTATGTAAAAACTTCAGTCTCCATTTTTTTTACCTTGTTCTGTGGTGAACAGACCATCAGTGGTGTAAAATACCCCAGTGCTCTGTCTGTTAAGCACACAGAACAGCTGCTGTAAGAGAGGTCCTGTAGTTCCTGCCTTTATTAAGGAACACAGAAATGTGAAAGGTTTTGGTATAATTGTGAGGAATCTGAAAACAGAATGAAAAAGAAAAGGCATGGTCCTCTATTTAAAATACATACATATTTAACATTTAAGAACTTGCACTCACCTTCACAGTCAATTGCCATTGCACCTAGACAGATGAGTATGTGGGAATGGGTATAGGGTTTTTGTTTTGTTTCCACCTGAAGGTCAGTGACAGAATTCTCGATCTCAGTACTTCCCAGCCCTTGTAAATTCCTGTCTGTTGTTCTGCATGTGTTTGCATGCTTGGTTTCACGTAGCCAGAATATACTGACAGTGCTGTCCTGCAAACACCCTCTGGGTGTGTTACGAGGTGCTTTGTAGACTCAAGCACTGGCACAGACAGAGAGGTTTTGTGCAATTGTGTGAAAAGTTGAAGTCGGTGTACTGACTTTTTTTCCACATGGCTGCTCTGATCTTTCCTGATAGGACAGCAGCTATCCTGACATTTAAATGTCACTGCTAGCAATACCGGCAGTAACAGCAACTGCTCGCACATCTTTTTCTAAACCCATTTCTGATCTTCTGCATGCATTCTCATTCTCACTGTCTTTCTTGAAGGTTTAAATGGTGATGACTGAAAGTCAGTCTTGCCAGTTTGCCAAATCAGCGGCACTTACTTGAATAGCTTCCTCCCCTATATATTTAGCTGAAAGTGGAAGAGAACTGCAAATCAAGCATATCTACGTAAAGCTTTGAATATTTTTTAAACCTCCATTTAAATATAGATGGCCGTACTTCTGAAGGTTACCACTGTGTATGTGGGTAAAATAATATTTTAAATTCAGTATGTTCTTGTAGCTGTGGTTGTCTAAGATTATGATCAAATCCAAAGGCTTACAGAGCACTGCTCCAGCCATTAAGAATGCAAAGTCTTTGTTGGTGATGATACTCAGTAAAACTTACTTGTGAAATGATCTTTTTGGTGATGACGGGTAGTTCTTTTTTGGAAATAGATGTTTATGAGATGTGGAATGTATTTTTAAAAGCAGCAGTGTTTTTGGAAAACTTAAATACTGAAGTCAAAAAAGTCAATTTTGAACCAAAAAAAAAACACCTTTTTTTGAGTTGTCCATGCACTGAAGGGTAGGTTATTCCTTACCCAAAACTGTTGTTAACATCTACCCTGCAGGGCTGTTTCTTTCCTGTTTACGTTGTGGTCCTACTCTCTAAGTCATGGCTGTAACCTGCTCCTTTTCCTTTGTTGCACATGTGCACACAACTCTTTTCTGTTGAAGTCAGGGGCTAAGGTGGTGGAGAGGGAATCCTGGTGTTTGCTTGGGCTGTGACTAGCCGGTTGTGTCCAGGCAAGACCTGAAACAGGTACCTGGAAGCTTGAGAGTCTTAATCTCCTGGATCTACAGTTTAGATGTAGCGACTGGATATAAGCAATCATCTTCCAGAGAGTTGTGAGTTAGGGTAAACCATGTATTTTCTCCTCCTTGTAGGATGTAGTCATTTTGTTGACTTAACCTCTTATGGGACATTTAGAGTGCAAAATGTTCTCCAATGTTGTCAATGAATAATACCCTTTTTGAGATATGAATGACCCTTGGTTTTGCTGTAGGCAGCATTTAATAGCATTGTTATTTTTACTGAGGGAGTGCATGGGAAATCTACTTTCGTCTCTAGCTGTGTGATACAAGATTGAATTCAACATGTGAATCTGTTAGTGAGTCCTAAGCACGTATGTTGCTTGAGAAGGTGTGACCTGCCAGTGCCTATTCAGTTCAAACTGGCAATGTTGAGTGACTCCTGAAGTTTTAAACTCCTTCTTCAGTTTTAAGAAAGCTGTTGTTGACAAGAGATATGAGAGGTAATACAGAGAGGTTGTCTAAATGAAAGATGTTTGTTTTTTTCCTTAGTAATCATTATTACCAATGAACATACCTCTTAGATACATAGTAGGACTATTACCAGGTAACTTGGTGAAACAAGACACGCTTCTTTTGAGGTTTCTGGAGAAATTTCTGTGCCACAGGACACTTGTGCAGTATTTAAGATGCTGGTCCAGGAAATGGTTATTTTACAATAAGACTTTAGTATAGCAGATGTTAAGGTCATGACCTACTTGTTTTAAAGCAAATGTATTTTAAAACTTTTCTCCATTGATCTCTTCTGTTTCACCAGAAAGAAAAGTGTAAAGAAATCACAAAAGTGTAAAGAAATCACTTTGACTGGATAGTTCAGTTGGTATTGAAGAAAGACAGTAGATCTGTTTTGACCTGAAAACCATTGACTTTTATTTTTATTGCAGAACATTGCTGGGTTTTTGTTTGTTTATTTTTTCAAGTAATGTGTTACTACTGAAAGCTATATTTCTATGAAATAGGTCTGCTATCGATAGCAGTAAAATGAGAGAATTAACTCATTACATATTTAAGGATGTTTATATTCCTTCTGTGCTGTGTTCTAGCAGTAAGTCAATTTGTCAGCCTTACTGTCAATGCTTAACTGCGACAGGCATTAGCGCGTTCTCTGTCATGAATAGTGTTTGCACCCTTGACCTGTTGAATATTCAAGAGCAAGCAGAGTGACAATCAATACTTCAAAATTCTTATCTGTTACAGAATTTCACAAACTTGTTTGGACAACCATTGGTGTGCTTGCTTTCTCCAACAGCATATCCAAAAGCATTACAAGGTATGTGTAGTACATTGCATTTCCTAACAAGTTACACTTGTGTCATTTGTCCATCTCAGACGTGTAGTGTAGATTCTTCAGGAAAAGATATATTTTCATCATTATTTATCCCTTAAATCAGATTAACACTCTTAAAGTAGTATGATAGAACTGACATAAAGTTTATGGCAAATAACTTACTCTAACAACAGACAGCTTCAACAAGTGCTAAAAAGGCAAGGTTGCTCCTACACGAAGACTCAGAATATTGCCTGCTCAGTGTTGGGATTCTAATTATTGTATTACTGTTTATCATTGTTATTATTAGTACTTGGCGTAGTTTTATTAATACTAGAAAGTCGGCGGAGTCAATTAAGGTATCAGCTTTTAAATACCAGATGCAGAGCAAAATCTTCTCAGATCTGGTTCTGATTTTGGAGGGTAAGTTTAGGAAAGCTTGGATTGTTATGGCCTGAGAAGGTGGGTTTATAGTAGAACTAGTCCTGTTACTTAGGTGAAAGTTGAGTAGAAAGTAAATATAATAAGGAATAATAAGGAATAAGGAATTATAATAAGGAATCCCATTTAAACAAACTCTGAAAAACAGAGCTTAATTCTTTATCGAATACCAGATGCTTATATGGTGGTCTCTGACCAGTGAGGAACGTCTTGCTGCAGTCCTGCAGGTGTGGCACACTGCACTAGAGCGCCATGCAGAGACTGCTTAGCTGAACCTGACAGAGCCCCTGTGCCAGTGTGGCATTTTGTCATGCAGGACTGTGTGTCTGTGTCCTGAAGAAGGAGGATTTGCACCAAAGCGAGTTATTAAGCCTTGCTGAGGAAGAAGTGTTTGGGAACACGATCTTCTGAAGTGCATTACCTTTCTTTTTTTGGCTTCTCAGTTTATTGAGCTGAAGCTTGGACCCCTGCATATTGTGTTGAACTGCATAGAATAAATGGACAAGTTATTGTGATGCCTGATAAAAGAGCAACTGTGTAGACTTTGGGGAGGTTGTATAGGTTCAACTGTCTGGTTCTGGGAGTGGAATAAGAATGTCCATGTTTAACTAACAGTTCCTCTTAGGGTTTATAATCAGTATCTTCCATAAGCTGTTTCAGTTACAACTTCTGTTTTCAAGTTGTGTGCACAAAATGATGACGCAGGCTTCCTACCGTTCATGGGAGAATCTCATTTTTCTTGGTGTTAATGCACATCTCCAGTGAGCCTTTATTGCTAGTCATGTGCATCACCTTGAGAACAGATCTTCCACAAAAGCAGAATATGTGTAGCTAACACAAAGGAGTAGTTCTGCTAGAGAATTTAGTGGGTGAGTGACTCCGTTCTGTGGCAGGGACCTCTTTTCTGTTTCGTGTGCCAAATGTATCTCTTTGTCTATTGATTTTTAGATCAGTCTCAGCGGGGTAGCCTCTTCACACTCTTTCTGAACAATCCTTTAATGGCATTCCTATTTGTCTCTGGATTATCAAGCATGCGCAGAGGTTTGTGGGAGAAGTGTCAAGACTACCTTAGAAAAATCAATCGAGATATTGCCCAGCTGCTGACCCACTCCCGCTCCATAGGTACGTGCCTACAGATGTACAACTAAGACTTACTATGCTGCTTGAGGAGATGCTGGTTGTTCTTGCCCAGCCTTTCCATGGGACAGAACAGTGAATAAAAGGAATGCACAAGTATTTGTGGTGGTTTCCTCCAAGTCTTTTGCTGTTTTTAAAGTCTTTCTAAATGGGCTTTTCTTTGTTGCCTTCCTTTGCAGATCAGTCCTTTCTTCAATTTTTTGGGGATGAATTTCTTCGTTTGCTTCTAACAAGATTTATTTTCTGCTCGGCTACTATGAGGATGCACAAAATTTTCCGGGTATGCAGGGATTTCTATCCCTTTGTGAGAGCAACAATTGAGTGCATATAGAACTGCAGGTTGGAAGGGTCTTATGGCTCAGCATATCATCGTGAGCTCAGAAAGACAGCTGATTCTCACATGCTGATGACTTCAGCTTGTATTGAATTTGTGCCTCTGTACCTCTCCAAAGGCATGAAGCCTTTGACTTCCTTCAGTCTTATTTTTCTACATAAGTAGCAGACACCTTCTGATTCACTTATGTCACTCTAAACAGCCTTGTCTAATAGAAAAATTCCTCCTAATAATTCAAGATTATTATTTCTATGCAACTAAAAAGCTGTAAAACAAGAGTATAAGAGGAAGTGGGGAGTAATGGAACTTTATTGCTGGAATGTATTCTAGCACAAATAGAGTTTGAAAGTGTTTGAAGTTTAAGCGAGTAAACTAAACAAGAAGATATTTTCCCTCCCTGTTGGTTAGTACTGTGCCAACAGTGAGGTCCTACTTCTGGATCTCCACCACTTTCTATTTCTAATTGTTGGCATATAAACTGCCTGCTCCATTTTAAACATTAGAAAAAAAAAAGAAAGTCAAAACACAGAAAGGTGCAGTATTCCTCTCATCTAACCGCAGATGTCCAGTAGCTTTCCAAACGTAAGTTATCTACCTTGGCTTCCTTGGTATCAGGGAAAAGTAGGTTATCTGTGAGCGGGGATGGATTCGCCCCCCGTGTCTTAGATACTTGTTTTAGGATGAGATGAATCTCCCAGTGGAGATGCTTACATGTCTACAATTCAAGAAATGATCTCCAGCCGAGTAGGTAAGTATATGTCAAGCCTTTTTCAATTATTATTCTATTTGCAAAGCTTCTTTGAACATATGAATAACCATCTTAGATGAATGGGCATTTGTATTGCAGCTACAACCATCTCTGAGTCAATAGGAAAAGAAAACTAAAAGTAGCTTTATTTCTGCTAGAATCTTTTCCCTCTGTGGCATGCTAAACAGATGAGGGTATCTCTTACATGAAACGGGCCTTTTGCAATCTTCTGAAAGGCTGTAAAAGTAAATGAATGTCTGATTCTCTTTGTTTTCACTGTCATCTAGCAGGAAACACGAAATTATCCAGAATCTTATCCTCAGCTGCCAAGAGATGAAACAGTGGAGAACCCTCACCTCCAAAAGCACATTTTAGAGCTGGCTTCCATACTGGATGTTAGAAATGTTTTCATGGAAAACACTCTCGACGACTATTAAAAGAAACTGTCTTACTGCAAAGGGGTTTCCCTGGCCACAGATTTTGAATGGTGCAGTTTTCTAATGTGAAAATCATAAAAGGAAGTACTTGATTTTATTTTTAAACTTAGGACCATTATTTTAAAAAGTAACAATAAACAGCTGTTAGGTTAGCTGTTCCATACTGTATGGGGTCAATTTTATAAGCAGAAGTTTTCATGTCTTGTAAATGTTAAACTAAAGAATCACTAGAGGTTTATTTGTGGTCTTGTGGATATCAACCACATTTCCAACAGCTGATCCTAAGCATATACGTACTATTGGTTACCTTTAGCCCACGTTTGTGGAAATTCTTTATTTTTATATAAATTTTAAGAAATTGGAAAAAATCAATAAGAAAAAAAAACACACAATATTTTATCCCCAAAGAGTCTGGATTTGAAATGGTAAAGGTGGAACAACACAGTGCAAACCAACAATAGCAATAATACAGAGTCCTTCATAACAAATATATTTTTTCAGTCTTAGGCGAGTAAGTAGACAAAACTGTGGAAGATTAAGTTGTACTCGGAGGCAGCAGGTTTGAAATGAAGTTGTATAGAAATTAATGCTCCCTTTAAATTTGACACACCAATTTATATATAAATTTGTACTGCTGACCAAGAACACAATTTCCACTCTGCCTGGCTGGGTAGGTGGTTAGCAGGTTAGTAAATTAGAAACTAAGAAAGCTAGCCCCCTTTTCTCAATGTAGTAAGGATCATCTTGCCATTTGTATTGCTGCCATGATTTCCTAGGAGAGGGCATTCTTCATTTTGAGATACTAAACAGAAATCTTTAAATTTTCAGCAGGTATGTTACCCTATTTTCTTTGTGTGGATGAAATGTGAGGCTCCCACAGTATTACTAGTCCCTGGTTGGAGTTGAAAGAATGCCCCAAAAAGCACTGAATACAAACAATCCCTTCCTGTCACTCATTTATCAGACCAATCTCTGCTGGATCCCAGTGCCCCAGGAGAGATGCTGGTGCTCCTCTCACAGGTTAAACAAAGCGGGTGCTGCCATAAAGCCCTGTTAGTGTTTTGAGTGCCCATCAGTGCATCTCGGTCCTTTGTTTGAACCAGTAAAACTGGGGGGCTGTAGTTATGTTTGGCAGAACTGTGGGCTCCCTCAGACTTGGTATGTTAAGTACAGTGGCCTCTGCAAAGGCACTTGCTGGAGAAGGCTGTTCTGACTGCTGGGAAAAGTCCTTGCCTGAGTCGTTTGGACTGTACCGCCTTCTTTGCAAAGCTAGAGCACCTCTTGCAACTCCTGGCAGTGAAGGCATGATCAGAGGGAAGGAAATGAAAATATTTTAGTTAAATAAGCCAATGTTCACTGTGCCATATACTAGAAAGGCAGTGAAAGAACAAGTCTGATCAGTTCTTTTAATGTTGAACCCCAGCCAGGCCTCCGTTTTTGTTGGGCAAAAAATGCAGAATTTGGTGACTACCATAGTTACTACAGTAGACCTGTTTGTAGTGCTGTCATGCAAGGTATGATCTACTCAGCTGGCATAGTGCAGGGCAGCAGATCAGCTCTGACTGATGCTCATTCAGCTGAAGAGAGCGCAGTATGGAATAGCAAGAATTGCTGGAGTGTAGGTTGAAGTTTGTATGAGGGTTCTCTGTATCTGGGCTGTAGCTGATGCAACCCATTCTTTAATTTCCCAAGTGTTAAAAAAGAAAAAACGTGTTTGTTCTAAGCAGTCTTGAAGCTATTATGTTGCCCCCACCATCACTTGGTGCTGCTCTTCTTGGACTATGGCAGGACTTTGTTACATGGAATGTGGAGTTTATTTTAAAGAGTGTGTGTTTGTGTGTGCATGTGTATTCTAGGCGTTTGTGTGTATATGTACAATACGCATACATCTACTGGCTGGTGTAAATTGTAAATATGTATATATGTATAGGTACTTGTATATGTATTAAAAAGTATGAAACAGTACAATGTCTATATACAAAATTTATATATACACACATACGCCATTCTGGGTGCATTCCACGAAGTATACCAGATCATTTGTGCTTGTAGTAAAGGTTATTGCTCTTCTGCTGTTGTAATTCTCTGTTTTCATGGACTTGCACTTGGTTCTTGAAGTAATTCAGATCTGATTTCAGGTACAGGAGGCCTCAGTTAGGCAGGGGGAACAAGTACTCCTGTATGTTTGACGGTGATTAGATTCATAGATTCTTAACTGTGAAGCTGATGATCTGCCTTTTCTTCTGGTAGGAGGTCCCCAGATACTAAAACGTGGGATTGTACGTGGAAGCTGAAAATAGTGAAAGCCTTTAATGCAGCAGCAAGGGATAGATACGCATCATCTGTTACCCCGGCTGCTGTTCCTCCTCCAGCAGTGTTCAGCTTGCACGGGAGAGGGGAATTCAGGTTTCCCCAGCTCCACTGCCTTCCAGTCAAATGCTTTTGTTTTGCTTTAGCTTTTGCTTTGATGAAGCTGTTCTCATTTTGGCTCTGTGTATCTGGACAATAGTATGCTAATTGTAAGCATGGGAGTGATGATTCCAGCAGCGTGGGCTGGTGACCCTCTGTGGGATGCTGTTACCTGACTGGGGAAGCCTTGGCAGACTGCGAGTCTTCACTTTAGCTGGGCTGAAGCGAGGAGTCCTTGCTTGTGATCTGGGAGGCTTCTAATCCACTGTGCAGCCCTGAGAAGAGGTTTTGTTTGCTTGTTACCAACATAGATCTAATCAGAGGAGAACGCGCTTTTTTTAAATAAAAAACAAAGCAAAGATGAAGAAGCTAGAATACATGAGGAGAATTTAAGGCTTTGGAAATGAGTTCAGAAGTTGAACTTCTTAACAGCATTGACTGTCCAAGTCAAAAATTCATTCTGGAAGTCCCTCATTCTCTTCTTACCTGCTTGACCCTTGCTTCAGAAGGTTTGCTGCTGACAAGAGTATTCAAAGATGCTGATTTTACTGCTGTTGTGTTAGTAGGAGTACAAAATTGTAAGAAAAAGGCTGATACCTTCTGTCTGCTCTAGCTGTAGATAGGATGAGTATCTGATCTTAGATTTTGAGCCAGCCCCCTCCCTTCTGGCCCAAAACAACTGCTTTCAAGATGAAAATATTGCTATTTTCCCTCCTTGTCTTGTTTGAACTTACTAAGTCATTCTAAACTTGTGCTACTCTGTGCTGTGTGCTGTGGTTGTAGGTACCTTCTCTTTGTATGCTTGTATGTACTGAAGAAAAAATTGGTTTGTGTATCTAGCAGTCCTCACTGGAAGCGAAGGAAAGACTGAAGCATTTTTAAGTGAGAACAGTTCCTTTTCTTCTCAGGCCTAATGCCTTCCCTCTTGTCTCATTAACCCTTTCTTCACATATAACTATATTGCATATGTTAGTGGATAAGATTATGCCACCAAGCAATACTGAACTAAAAGGGTAAATTTTGTATGTAATAATATACTAAGAGAGGAAAATGTGAGCTGTACTGAATGTCTGTGTCGGACTACTTCTGCCTGGCTCCCTACTTACTGCATGTGATACGTTCAAATTAATCCTACTTCCACAGGAGGCACCTCTATTCCTACTCCTCTGTTCAGACTGGCTTTAGAACATCTAGGTTAGTGTTGTTGCCTCCTGTTTTTTCCCTGTTTGACTTCTCAGAATAACAGTGAGAGGGGAAGAGAGGGTCATGAATCTTTACAGCTCTGTGTTTAACTACTCTTGGGATGTCATGTATCATTTTCTCCATGCACAGCTAAATGGAGCACTAGCTTCTGCGGGCTGTGTGCACTGGAGTTGCTCCCTGGAGCGCTTTCTTGAAAAGTTTCAGGACTTGGGGTGATTTGTCAAAACAGTATCTGTAAGGTCGTGACTTATTAAAACTCTCAAGACAGGGAGATGTGCAGAGATGTCTTTTAAAGACCATATGAAATAGATAAGGAAAGGGAATTAGACGTAAGGTAATCATCTTCAAAAGCTACAACTTCAGTAGCTTTGGTCAGGCTTCCCTTCTAAGGATGGAAGTATTGCTCCATCGTTCATCCGCAGGCATGCTGTTGTGAAGTGCCTCCCCCTGCTTTGCCTTCCTCCTTGCGCTGTAACTCCATGCTATGCCTGAAATCTGCTTTTTCCTGAAAGCTAAAAAAAAAAAAAAAAAAAAAAAAAAAAAAAAAAAAAAAAAGCTTGGAATCTGTCTGAACATTTTTTTCCCCTCTCGAGGCTTCTTTTGTAAGATCTTTAGCTACGTTTGATTCCTCAGTAGATGTTCTTACTACAGATCACTAATGATGGCAGAGGCACAGCCCTCGTTTAGTCCTGCCCATTCCAGGCCCAGAGGCTGCTTAGGTGTCGGCAGCTGATCTGTGGTGGCTGCTGCAGTTCCTGTGACTGAGGGAGCTCCGCAGATGGTAACAGTAAGGGAATCCTACCAGCAGGGGAAAAAGCCAAGGTACGGAGCTGGAAGCTCTTCTGTACACCTTGCTGACATGAGCCTGGTGTCAGCCTCAGTGTGAGGGATACTGGTGCAGAGGATGAAGTAGAGAAAATGCATATTCCTGAGATGGCTCTTGCGTTTTCTAGTATCTTTGACTTGTAGAGCAACTTTGTTACTGTGACCGAATCTATTGCAAGTGCTTTCAAATTTGTTTGTCTGCAAATAGAACCAGGAAGAAATACATCAAATTTGTCTGCTTTATATTCAAGAAGGAAAGTAAAGCTACTTTAACACTAAACCATTCCTCTACCAAGACAGAAAAGACTAAGTTTGAGATTTCTGAATTTGACAGATCTTTTGGAAAATCAAGGACTGCCTCTGCATTCTGATTGCTACATTAATGAGCCAGCTGCCCTGGGCATGCATAGATGTTCTCCTAAAGATCCTGGTTTCATGTTTAGAGCAGATTTCAACTGCTGCTTGCTGGTCCAACGGAGTTCTTTAGCTATTGAGATCTTTCTAGATCTATCAGCAGCTCTTTGTTCACAAATAAAAGCCTGGTTTGAATATCTGCCCCCGTGACTTTGCAGATTTCTTTTGGCATATGTTTATTATCACTCCCCAGTTGTAACTGATTTCTTAGGAGCAGGATTCTGCATCGTGCAGCCTAAAAAGCAGAAGTTGCTTTGCCCCAGCCCTGGGCTCAGCCAGGACCAGAAGGTGCGGGTGGCAGGGGGACGTGCAGGGCTCTGCCAAAGCAGGAGGAGCGAGGAGCTGTGCCTCGGCCCGTCCACCCGCAAAGGTAAAAGGAGCGTTTTGCCTCTGAGAATCAGACGATTTGTTACGCAAAGTAATTTTATAGTGAATTGGTTTGAAGTTATTTTACAGCCATGTGCCTGTATATCATATTTTGGTAAAAAAAAAAAAAAATACAGATTATTTTACTTTAAAAATATAACGATATATAAATAAACTTCTTTTGGAGCAAACAGACTTTCTTTGCCAGGGCTCTGTAAATCGCCAAGCACTGTACTACCCCCCGTAGTACCCCCTGTAACACCAGAACCCCTCCTGCCCGTGGTTTCGGTGTGGCTGTGCGGCTGCGGACGCCGCCAGGGAGCAGCCGGGGCTCAGCCCGAGGCGCCCCGCCGCTTCTCCGCCTGCAGCTCGCTCCGCGCCAGCCCGGCAGCCGCTGTCCCCCGCCGGGTTTGCTCTCAAGAAACTGGGGCAAGTGCTTGTGCGTTACCTGGCGGCGGCTGCTGCACCGGGTGCGGGCGGGCAGCGGGGCCGGGGCCGGGCCGGGGCCGAGGGGAGGCCGGGCCCGGCTGTGGGCAGGGGCCGAGCCG
>NC_048909.1:10656194-10689998 GCF_011077185.1 Oxyura jamaicensis
GCCGGGAGGCAGGGGAGCCGTGTGCAGGGGTCCGGGGAGGCGTGCGGCGGGGCCGGGCCGCAGGGCTGACGCGGTGTCCGCGGGCCCGCGGCTGCCCGGGAACGGGGCGGGGGCGGCGAGGCTGGGCCGGGGCCGAGCTCCGGCCTCCTGCACGGCCCCGGGGAGCTCGGCGGGGCTGGGCTGGGGGCTGCGGGGGGGGCTGCGGCCGACGGCCGCCCCGCGCGGTGTGAGCCCCCCGGCTGTACCCTGCAGGCGCTGCCGGGCCGCGGGGCGCCCATGGGCCGAGAGGCGCCGTGACGGCGGGGGACGGGGCTCGGAGCTAAACCCCGGCACCGGGAGGCTGAGCGCGGAGCCTCGGAGCCGAGCGGGGCGCGGCGGCTGCTGGAAGCACCTGGCCGTTGCGGCACCGCAGAGGGTAAAATGTTCGCGAAGCTGAAGAAGAAGATCGCGGAGGAGGCGGCTGTGGCTCCCAGAGCAGGGGGAGCCGCCAGGATCCCCAGGTCCATCAGCAAGGAGTCCATAACGTCCGTGGGGGCGGACTCGGGAGATGACTTCGTGAGTTACGCCTTGCTCTGGATTTTGATTCATTTTACAGCGTTTCTGTCGTGGCTTCACAGGCTGTACGTTCTGAGTCTGCTGTGCGAGTTGTATGTGGGTTGTGTCACTGTAGGTGTGCACCTTAATACGTGGATGAGTCATTAGTTGGAGGCAACTCAAACAGTAATCAGAAATATTTGTGTGTTTACTACAGCACTTAGTAGTTTGCTCACGTAAATGTGAGTTACAAAGCTATCTCAAAACAGAACATTGCTAAACAGTTATAAAACCAAACAAACGTTAAACGAACAGACACGTAGGATACCTGTTTGTGAAGTTAGCTACTTGAAGCAGTAGGAAAGCAAGCTAGGTACTGGTTAGCTGTGATCTTGCTATGCACCTGCATTTGCCTCCTGACTAGCCGGCACGTTGTGTGACTGCTAAGAGCGTGCGGTCAGTGTTGTTGTGCTCAGAGCATTGTAGTACCTCCCATGTTTTGCTCAAGCTGTCTTTTGTTATAAGTTATTGCTTAAGCAATCTGCATAATTCCAGGTGTGAAGGGATTAAATGAATGCTCTCTCACCTCTGCCCCTTGATGGCCGTAGTATTTTTCAAGCCCCAGGTTAAGATGCAGGGTAACATTGCTACAGTTCGTGGCTGCTGCATTCATAACAGCAGGTCACTTCTGCGCTTCTGTTTTGCTGTGTGCAGAGTTGAGATGTTATTTACCCAGCTGAGCTTTAACTCACTGTTCTGAAGCTCACGTAGTTGAAATGCAAGTTCTCTTGTGCAGCAAGTTGCAATTCCTGATGTTTAAATACACTTTACAATGGAAGTACGTATTAGCCTGCTATTCTTCTGGCATCTGTTCTGCGCTTAACAGATTCTCAAAATTCAGAATTGAAGGAAAGCTCATTCCTGTGAGTTTAGCGCACAGAAAACAAATAAAAGTGAAAAAGTCTATGATGCCACCTCCTCAGTGATCAGTTTGAACGGACGGTGTTCAGCTATAGCTTTGATTAAAAGCATTGTATCTCATGGAACAGGCCGGTGTTGCACAGCTGACTGTTCTAACTCCTTACTGTTCTTTAACGTTTTCTGTGCACTCTGCTGTGCTAGTACAGCTCCCCCCTTTACGTGAGAAACTGAAGCGTCGTTCCTTGGTGGAACAGAGTTTATCATCATAGAGTTAGTGTATGACGGGATCATTTCGTCCATGTTTGTAAGTTACACGAGTGTTCTTCTTCTGTCAAGGCTTCTGATGGAAGCAGCTCTAGAGAGGATCTTTCATCCCAGTTGTTCAGAAGAAATGAACAAATAAGAAAGCTGGAGATCAAGCTGTCTGGTACGTGTCCTGATGCATATAAAATCCTATTAGAAACTATTTTCCTTCCAACTTAAGTGTTTACATTTATTTAAAATGTACGCTTGGTTTGAACGTTGATGGATGACTCTCCTACTGATTCCTCGATGCACTGCTGTGATCCTTTTGAACAGCTGGGGTAGCGTTCTGTCCCTGTGCCTCAAACAGTGTTTCCCACTTGTTTTTATTAATATATTTATGTGATGGTTCATGTCTCTCAGTATCTAAGACTTCTGGTGTTGACAATAACAGTTGAAATGAAGAAAAAGCAGAGAATTGAGCATAAAAGAGTCCTGAGGCTGTTTTTCTTTCTAAGATAGTACCTTGATCTGGAGAGCCGTTGTAAGGGCTCTGCTCAATGACTGTTTCTGTTTCTGTTGCATGGAGTGGATCAGAGACTAGGGTGAGCTGTTACGCAGCTCCTTCCCAAAGGTCAGAGATGGCCTTGGGAAATAAGGAGAGGTTATAGCCAGGTGAAGATAGTTTTTTATAGCCAGACATGGGGATAGTTTGCCATTCTCTGGTACTGCCCTTGTTTGTGTAAGTAGCGTGCCTAGGACAGGTCCCTCCCGTTTGTACCGATCACTTGCCCTATGGACAGTATAGAATTAGTTGCTTGTGTTCATTGTTACGGTCACCCGAGTTTTCCTCAGCAGGAATGATTTTCTGGTTGAGAAAATCATTGTCATTTTCCACTCATCCTGTTTTCTTTTTTTTTCCTTTTTTTTTTTTTCCTCTTTGATTTCCTTCCCTGATGTCTGTCCATTCCTGGTCTGTGCTTCTCCCTCCTCACACAAGATTATGCTGATCAGATCCGAAACTTGCAGAAGATAAAAGAGAAGCTTGAGAATGCATTAGAAAAGCATCAGGATTGTACGTATTTCTCTCTGTTGTTGTTGTTGAAAATTGCTGTGATTTAAATACAGCTGAAAAGAAACAAATTTTATGTATATTTGTTTTAAACGTTTCTTTTCAAACTGTGCACCTGTGGGGTGGCTGATGAATAAAATTGTTAATACACTCTTTTTGGCAGATTGGGGCTATCTCCTATCATGCAGGAGAGACTTTTTTGAAACCTACAGCCTCGTTAGAATCCTGTGAGGAACGATAGTTGTGTCTTTGTTATTTCTGGAACTTGTGTTGCGTGCTAGCAGTGTGATGTCAGTGGCAGGGTGTTAGCCCCATCCTGACTCTTCCGCACTGTTGAAGAAGAAGCTCTTTAAAGCTATAAATGACTTAGAAATTTCAGAAGCCGTTGATGGGTTTTTAACACAGCTGGTGATTCTCTGTTGATAGCCTCCATGAGGAAGTTTCAAGAGCAGAACGAAGCTCACCAGGCCAACCGAGCCAAGATGGCTGAGGGAATGGCTTTGGCCTTAGAGAAAAAGGACCAGGTAACGGAGCTTGAACAACTCGCGTTTTGACTGGCTGTGGAGACCTGAGTGCATGACATTGGTGTTTTAGATAGGTGTCACCATTAATTAAAGTCGTCGTTCTGCATTGTGTTTGATTAGTGCACTAAAGTTAAAAAAATAATAATTAAAGTGGTGTAGTACTTGTCATTTTCCTGAGTCTTAATCTTTTTGGTAAGAGCCCACAAAACTTGCTAATGTCAAGTCAAGTTCACACTTGTAAGATTCCACTGCAGTAGACCTGCTGTCATTTTTGTTTTATTTTACTTGAATAATGCTTATATATGCAGGGAACATAAATTATTCCACAGCTTTTATATATTGAATTATTACCTGTTTTTTTGGTGATTATTGTTTGTTTTTTTTTTTTTTAATCATTTCCACAACTTATCACTATCAGTAACTTTGTATCAGTACAAATTCTTTTTTTTTTTTTTAAAAAAAAAAAAATAATAATAATTGCTCTCCTTTAATGTCTGCAGCTGGGTTTTGATTTTTCTTCTTTATTTCTTGTTCAGGAGTGGATGGAAAAATTGGGTCAAGTTGAAAAGGTAATTAAGCTTTTCTTTTGTTTTGTATTTTTAAACAGCACCCACGTGCTTTCTACAGCTCAGCTCTGTTCAGCTCTTCTTAATATTTGATCATTGTTCGGTGGGTGGGGCCAGGGATGTACCAGCTCCAGTGCTTCATGAAATAGTTCTGGAATGAATTTTCAATGTGGAAAAAAAGAACAGTGGGTTGCAAGAAGAAGGATCTTACTGAGGAGGCAGCTGGGATGCAGAAGGAGGTAGTGACTTAGTCTGAGGTCTTGTAGTGGGTCATCTGTTTCATAAAAGAAATGTATTTTTTTTAGTATGGGATTTCAGTTTTGCTGTAGTTCTGGCCATTTAACTTAGTCTATTTTAAAGTACCTCTGTCTATGAGGACATTAAACATGTTACTCTTTGCTGTCAGTGTTTTAGAGTTGCATTTTCATTGACTGCATTGTAATGAAGACAATTTTTAAAAAAAGATTTTTGCAGTTCAGTAATTTGCTCCACATTGCATGGCGCAACACGAATTTGAAGAGGTTCTAGTTCTGTATGTAGCACTGTCAGAGCGCCTTGGGGATGCAAGGAAAGTTTTATTTCCCAGAGAATTCAACTAAACTCATATCGACTTCAAATTAGCATTCAGATATTCTCGGATTCCTTTTGTTTTTGTTGGTTTATCAGGAAAAGAAAATGCTTGAAAAGCAGTTACGAGAAATGAGGGAGCAGAGTTTGAACCTTTTTCAGAAGAGAGATGAAATTGATGAACTGGAAGGCTTTCAACAGCAGGAAATGGCCAAAGTTAAACACATGGTAAGATTGTTTTAAACATGACTTTTTGCTAAAATTTCTGTTAGAATGCGTCCTGGGTGTTAGCACTGCGTCGTTTTTAGCCTTAATGCTTACATGCAGTCTTGTTCAGTGTCCGAGTCCTATCAGTAGCTATGTGCGTAACGTACTGTCTTAGAGTATTACAACAGTGGCTTTTCTGGGAGTTATTTCATTTAATTCAGCTCATAACTTAACAAGGGAGACAGGTTTAAATGAGAAGACTCTATCAGCACTACCAGTGCATATCTATTGTTAAAGATAACGTTCTGGTATCCAGCTTTTGAAAAAGGAAGAATCTCTGAGCAAAGCAGAGCAGGAACTCGAGGCATGCACTCAAGAGCTAGCCCACACTAAGGAAGTGCTTCAGGATGCAAGCAGTGAATCATCAGGCCTACGAAAAGATCTTCAGGAGTTGCAGCAGCAGTTCTTGGAGCTAGAGGCACAGAGGTACGGATGTCGCATTTCATGAGGGGTGTATTCGTTTCCCCTATACTTCTACTCTGTGTCCGTGGCTGTCTTTTTTGGAAGAGTTTGTATATGCAAGGAACAGACTGAATTATTGCTTCTGCTGTGCCAGTGTGGATGCAAATGCCAAGTTTATATATCTTGATTTTCAAGCCAATTAAAGCAGTACTTGCTTAGGATTTTGTACAAATGTTACAGTTTTTGTATGTGTAGTTTGAATACTTCATCATTATCTCTTTGGATAGTGTATGATCAAGACAGTGGCTGCTTTGAAGGCAAGAAAGTGTTGTTCATGTTGCTTAGTCCATTTTCATAAGAAGCAGAATCATCTTCCAAAGGTTATTTTTCTAGAATGCTGTATCACTTTTTTTTCTCTCTTTCCGTGAAGAGACCAACTAAGGACAGCTGAGACAAATGCAGAAAATAAGATAACTGCTCTGGAGTTACGCGAACAGGAACTACAAACTGTCATTCAGCAGCTTTCTGTAGACTTGCAAAATGTAAGTTTCAGATAAGTGAGGTTTGATTCAAAGAGCTCCCTGTTTACAGAAGTTATATTTGATATCAGTTTTGTGGGTTTTGGAAATCTAACGTTCAAAGCAAATCATTTCTCAAAATTTTTAGGCTCAAGTTGCTGGTTCTGGTTGTGAGAAGAGACTGGAAATGTTACAAGTGGAGCATGAATCTCTGAAGGTGGAATATGAGCAACACAAGCTAAAGGTTAAGTGTTTTCAGATGCATCTTCTGCTGTCTGGTGTGAAGGTGTATACTTTGGTAACACACTGTTAGTCTGAAGTTCGGTGTTCATGAAGTGTTTGAGCATTATATTGTCTTTTCAAATAGAACTTTCCTCTTTCTAGTGGCATTTTTTCAAATCAAACTACAATGGATTGGATGAAAGCTTGGCTACGAAAAATAAAAATTAAAAATGATTTCTTGTTCCCACAGATGACTTTTGAATTTGCTGAGAGAAATAAACTTACTGAACAGCTGCAGGAAAAAGTGTCTTCTTTGGAAAAGAAGCTAGAAAGAAATCTTTCAGGGGATGAACATGTGCAGGAACTACTCAAGGAGGTAATTTTACACTTATAGACTGCTTAAAAGTGCAATCTTACGGAGATGGTTTTTTGTTCATACATTGTTTACTACATATGGAAATAATATAAGATGTAATGCAGGCATGTTTGTTCCTCTCGTGTATACTGGCACGCTGTGCTGGACAGGCTTGTGTGGATGATTACATCGGGCCTGTTTATGTACTTTTTGCACAGATGTCTGCATTGGTCTTTCTGAATTGTCTGTTTAGGCAATGTATCTATCTGCTTAGAAGGGAAAGAAGAGCTTTTTAACATGCCCACAAAATGGAGCAACTGGAAAGATTTATTGTTTAATCCTTACAGAGAGCAGTGCACAATTTTTATTATTCTTCATTTTTTATGATCATGAATTGCAAAGCATTAAGATGGGAGTGGGAAACTGTTTGTTTTTGCACGTTGGCCCATTTTAGTGTTGTTTTATTAATGAAATGCAAACACAAATCTTAATTAAAATCCTATCTCTCTGTCTGTCTGTTCTCCTGTTCTTCAACCCAATATAATCTTCAGAAAGCTGCTCTTGAGCTGAAACTGGATGAAACCAGACAGCAGATAGTAACAGACAGAATGCATCATGCTGATACTGTGAACCAGTTGGAAACACAGGTAAATATTTTTTTTCCTACAAATCGCACTATTTCCATCCTCTTTATACACAATGCCTCTTCCTCTCGCAGTACTTGACCAAAGGTGAGGTTTTATGTCCCATTTAGTCTTGAAAGTCTAATGGATCCATGGCTCTGGTCATCTCCCCACCTACAGCGGTGGAGAGGTGCCTAGTGGTTCTGAAGTTAAAGAGTTTTCAAGCGTATCTTTCCTACCCGAAGAAACAAGTAGCTGAGGTGCAAGCATTGCTGAGGAAGGGCTGGGATGGTGAAGAGTTTTTAAAGAAAGCAACATGTGTCAAGTAGACTTTCTCTCTGAACTATGTGGTTTCATTGTTTTGATGTTTACTGGGTCGTCCCATGTTCTGTATGTTACTACGTTTTTCTAGTAATGTAGATGCCAATGGATAAGGAAGTTAATGTACTGTTATATTTTAGAATAGAGAACTGGAACAAAAACTGCAGATCACAACAGAAACATTGAAAAAGACCAAAGAAGCAGCTGGTGAGCAAGATCTGAAGATCCAGAAGTTGGTGAGTACACTGCAGAGTATTTTCATGACCAGTTGCAAATCAGTTTTCAGCATCTCCAGTGGCACTGTTTTCTTGGTGTTCAATTTGTTCCTCCAGTGTTTTCTTGCTGTTTGTCTCCTAAACTAATGTCTGTATGAGAGTGCATGGCACTGCTGCCAAAGACGTCGTGTCAGTTCAGTTTGAGTATGTGTCATATGAAATGATGTCCAATTCTTATCAGAGAATAATACAATTAATAAAATACCATTTTATTACTCAGTGGTCTTTATTTCTCTTAAGCAAACCGATCTGGAAAATGAAAGAAACAAACTGCAGCAGCAGATATCAAATGAGAAACATCAGTATGAACAGAAAGTTACTGAGCTGGAGTCTCAAATTGCTGCTCTTGAAACAGCTTGGGAATTTGATAAAACATCTACTCGGCACAAGATAGTAAGTACAGATACTGTTCAGGGGGCACCTGAGTCTTCACAGTTATTTTAACAAAGCTAGTAGATACTCATCTGAATGTGCTTACTCAGAGCTCCTAAGCATACCAATAGATGATCTAATACTTGGAGAAACTAAACATGAACAGAGCAACTCACTGGATCTGTTTAAACAAAGCACTGGAATACTTGTACTTAGTACTTAAGCAATCTTTATTTTACAGAGCCAGTTGGAGAAGGAAAATGAACATCTTAATGAAAGCAGAGAAAAGTATGAGAGTTCTTTAAAAAACCAAGAATCTGAACTAAACAGGCTAAAGGTAAGGGCTTACCTGGTTAGTGATACTGGTTAAATGTTGTGCTTAGTTTGAGAAACGGTTCCTGGCAAAGTGCGTTACCTTCTCAGTACTTGGAATCAGATTGCATTTAGGCTCTGTGTACTTAAAGCTGTAAATCATCTCTGGTCCTCAGTAGAAACTGATTTATAACACTCCTCAAATGGGTGATCCTTTCCTGAAACAGAATGCTTGTATCTGCCTAAATCAGGCAGAAATAATACATTCCCCTATTGTCAGGCATGAAGAGCTCTTAAATCCTGTTGGCAGCAGTGAACGCAGAATAGTTCAACGTCAGTTCCACTCGTAGCATTCAAAAAAAGCAGTTATAAACATAAGTGGAACTTGGTTAGGTTTTACAGCTTATACTTAGTCTTCTGAATAATTTTAGATTGTTGGAAGGTGTTTTTTTTTTTTTTCTGTAGCTACTGTTAGATGCTTAATTAAATTTAAAGACAGTTGTAGGAAGGAGCCACCACTTTGTAATAGATACTTCAAGCTAATAAGAGATCTTTTAAGTGTTGGATGTGTTTGGGTCTTTCATCAGTTCTTTACAGTTCCTGTGTGTGCAGGTATCAGTAGTGCAGTCAAACAAAACAGTGGTGCGCAACTGGAAATAAATGTAAATCATAGTGTATTAGAACACCGATAAATTGTAGCTGCTAATGGATTTGGTTTTAAAGATGAGACACTGACCTGATTTTAGTTGTCTCAAGTAACATCTTAATTACCTTCCTTGTGCAGAAGGAAATAAGCAGCAGGGAGACTGTCAGCACTGAAATTGCCAAAGCACTGGAAGAAACACGAAAACAGAGGGAGGAATTCCAGCAGCAGGTTGGTCAATACCAATAGTCTAAAATATGTTCAGGTGCTCTAACCTTGCACAGATCAGATGAGACTTGGACGTAATGTTCCTGACTGATATGTTAACTGGAATCATCTTTAGCATGCAAGACAGCCAGGGTTGCCTCAGTAAACTTGAAAGTTGGGATGAATATGTAAATGCTTGCACAAGAATCCTATCAACTTATGCAAGTTGTTCCAGTGGGAAAATGTAAAATGCTGCTAACTGCGAAGTTGGAGATATTTGTAAGTTTGTAGGCTCCAGAATTAGGGCAGGTTGTGACATTTACTATAAAAAATTGAGACCAGTTGGTAGTAAATGAACGTACTTACTCAGAATGAAGATGATTATTTCAGACTCCTTTAATCTGTAAGATTCTGTTGTTCCTTTCAATGCTTGTATCACATCTTTGTCCCAGCAGTTCTAGAATCCTAAGTTTCCTTTTAGGGAGGAGCTTATATCCAGTAACCAGATGTAAACTCTGGATAGTCTTATTTTGCTCTATTTGTTCAAAGCAATGTAGTGGATAATGGGAACTCTGTTTTATTAAACTAGGAACTGTCAGCTGAGCAAGTTTTAATTTAGTTTGATCTTGATCTTTTGGCTTCTCCATGCTTCTAGAACAGTTGTAGATCATGTGCTGCTTGATCCAGCTGTAGAAGGGGTATGATGATCTCTGGTTTTGCACAGCGGCTGTTTTACAGCTGCCACCTGCTGGTTATGAGGCAAGCTGTAGTTGTGACCCGGAGCTTGTTAGAAGTGGAAGCGTGGTTTTAGCTCCGGCAGCAGACTGATTTCAGTGCTTTCTAAATGAGGACAGTGTGGAGGTGATACCTTCTGTGAGTCTTGGGATAGATCACAGACATCCAGATTGTATTACCTGTAACACTAATGCTGCACAAACTACTTCTCAAGGTGCTGTATTGCCTAGCACAGAGCCCAGGCAGCCCCTGCCTAGTTGTAGACACCAGCCACTGCCTTCCAATGATAGGAGAATTCTCCAGTCGTACCCCCTCACCACCCTCCCCAAAATTCTGAACCTGAGATATGTTGAAATCTTTCCATAGCCTCTTCTAGTTGCATGTCTTTAATTCTGTTTGTTTGACTGCTTTGAAGGTGTCACATCTGGCTTCCTTAATAAAGGAAAAAGACCGACTTATCGATGAAAAATCTGGTGTGCTTCTCAAACAGAAGGAAGAACTAAACCAACTCAGACAAGGTTAGATCAAACGAGCTTGCTGTATTCCAGACAGCTTCATCTGAGTACAGTCTTGCTGTACTTTCTGTAGGCAAACGTATTGTGCAGAACACGTGAAATAAAGAATTGCAGTTCAAAAACCACTACTTTGTTGTACCACTTCAAAAACTGCACTTGCATGGAATACATTATTTACATTCTTCAAGAGCAGTTGTATGCTGATATTCCACAATTACACTAAAAGATGAAGTGCAGTCATCTTCATTCAATTCCAGGCACCTTTTTGTTTCTCTTGCGTGTCGTCATTATTTAGAAAGGGAAGAAAACTTTAGCCTCGTGTTGCACCATTCCATTGGCTAGCCATCAGCGCCAGCTAGCCATTTGTGCTTGCAGCTCAGCCCCACGTGTTCCTGTGCAGTCAGAACACAAGTTGCAGGTGGAGGTCTGTGTTCTTTTAGAACCGGTATTATTTATAATTATACTTTCAAGTTGTTATAATCACCCTGACTTCTAACCAGCTAGAGCGCTCCTCTGCAAAAATATGCGCATGAGCTTGGGTGGCTTACATTTCATTGCCTTCTGTCTTTGTGACAGAGCAGAACAAAACAGTCAGGATTTACTGTCAGCGTATCTTGCTTTGTCTAAGAAAAATAGTAATAATAAAACATTTGATTCAGAAGACTGATAGTAATCAGATTTCTCCTTCCTCAGATCACGAAGCTGTCTTGCTGCAAATGCACCAGTTGCAATCTGATATAGAGGCATGTAACAGCCAAGCAGTGGAGAAAGAAGAAACGGCAAGAAAGGAAATAGATGAGTTGAAGTTGCAGGTACAGGAATGCATGTTGGCCAGAGAACATGAGAAAAATGTGAGTGCAATTGCAAAGCTACTCTGTTCTGACTTTTTGGGAAAATAAGCAGTTGTGCAAGAGATCCTGCTTCTGTCATGCCTTGCGATATGCCATTATTTGTTGCTCCTTGTGTCCCTAAAGGAAGCTGTTTGCTGTCGGATCTGTGACTGGTTCATGAAGGTTACCCACCTTATTTTACTTGATTTACTCAGTCCCCTCAAGACATTTTATGAGACAGAGACCCCAAAGCTCTGAAGAAGCCAGTGGGAGATGATGTAGCCAACTCAATTGTCACTAATGCTTTGTGGTTTAAAAAAAACACACAAGAAAACCGTTGCCACCCACACACAAAAGCAACAAGCAAAAACAAACAAACAAAACCTACAGAAGTAGGAAAGTCCAGCTTTCTCCCTGAAGAGTGATCATGGGCTGCAAAGACCACGATACACCTGCAATTCACTGTTTTCATTTTTACAGGTTTCAGATCTAGAAGAATCAGCAGGAGCCTTGAACAACGAGCATTTACATCCTCCAGAAAACCGTGTGATGGAACAGAATGGAGAGATAGCAGCTGCAGATGTCATTCAACTTCAGAAGGATAACAGAGAGCTGGAACAGCAAATTGTTGAGAAGAACAAGGTAAACTGAAACAGGAGAAACAGCTGTTAGTCTTCTCCATTTTAATTAGGAGGCCTAATAATTGGTGCTACCCGTGCCACAGCCTTAGAAAGACAGGCCTAAGCAGGCCTCCCCAAATGAGAGGTCCAATCTGAATCCATCTTTCTGTGAGTAGTTTGTTCCCCTCCGGATTGTATAAGGGTATCGTAACAGTAAATGAAAACTGCAGCCACAGTTGTGAGGAAATCTCTGCCTGTGGCATGTTCTGCTCCTTATTTGTTTTGGAGGAAAGAAGCACCAGATGATACCACATACAGCTTTGCTGCAGAGCCCTTTTGTTTGAATTCATTGAATTAATTTATGTTATGCTGTTACATTAAAGCCCGAGTGTCCTATTGAGTGCCTGTGAATGTGTGCTGCTAGAAAGGCAAGACATTCAGGTCGCTTCTTCGGAGCTGTCTGTGTTTAATTATTGTTCTGTTCCTTACACTTGTCATGGGTTTATACATATACCTGTGGGCCAAAATGTGTCCTAACAGTGAATGCTGTGTTAGCGCTGTCCTTTGCTCTGTTTGCAGATGATAAAGCAGCTACAGCAAAGAATGACAGAACTGAAAAAAACCCTCCAAAAAGAACTGGTAAGGGTTGTGTTTCTCAGTCATGTTTCTCAGTCTCTCTCCAGCTGGCACTCGCCGGCAGTTACTTGAACTAGTAGTTCCAAAAACTTGACTGCTAGCTACAGTGTAATTTTTTTTCTACTGCTTGCAGTTTCCTTGCAGTCGCAGGCAGTTCTGTGAACCCTTAATTTAAGGAGATACATCATTCTAGATCATTATTTATTGAATGGATGGAGTGACAGATAGCCATCACCACAGAGCTATTGCAACGCTGAATTTTAGCTATAGGTGACCGGAGTTTGGTAGTGTCCAGCATCCAGTGCATTTCTGTGTAGAGATTGGCTGAGGTTTGATTGCTACTTAAGCCACTTAGCTGCCATTCCTTTAAGTTTTCCCATAGGAGTGATGTCAGCCCTCAGGGAAAGCTCTTTAATGCCTCGTACAATAGCTTTGCTCTCTGAGAAGAAGTTCTCTCGTAAACATTTTAAAAGCAACTTCAAAAGATTCTGATGATGTGATTTTTTGTTCTGAGCTTGAGAATTGTTTGGAGAAAGCCCTCATTTGAAAAGCATAGAGCAGATGAGTGGTGAAAGAAAATGGTCAGATGACTGTTTCTAGGCTGAAGCCAGTTCTGCTGGGTTGTGTCATGTAGATGTAACGCTCACAGCAACTAGCTTCTGTCCTAGAGTCTAGGGAGAGGTGAAGACGCCGCTCTGCTATGATCCCATGAAGGATGAGAAGCTCGTGCTGTTGATGCCAAGGTTTTACCCACCTTGTGGATACAAGTCCTCTGCGTTAGATATTTCAGACGCAAATCTTCTTCCAGTGCCAAAGTGACACAGTCCACAATATACTTCTCTTTTCCTTTTCAGAAAATAAGGCCTGACAGTGAGGTACCTGAAGTACGTGAAAAAACAAATTCTGAAGTGCCTAATACTTCTGTGACTGTCACAAACAATTCTGATTTAAATGACTCAAGGGAGATAAACTTTGAATACCTTAAACACGTTGTACTAAAATTCATGTCCTGCCGGGAGTCTGAGGTAAAAATGTATGCTTGTCTTTTAAGTCTTTCGTTCTCTAGAAACTGGCACCCACTAAGGATACTTCTGTGCCAGTTCCATACTTTTGCACTTAAAAAGTAATTGACTGACTGAGCACAGTAACACAAACGAGCTAACCGCAGTATGTTTGGAGGTACAGATTTTTAGGATCTAAATGGAAGGCAGGAGATAGTTATGTCTGGAAGTTAAAGATCTGAAGCCACAAGGCATTCTCTCTGCACTATTCGTAAAAAGCATATGGAGTGTATGTAATTAGTGGAAAGTGGCTGTGTATTTAAGACAGCAACAAAAAAGGATGACTTAAACCACTTGCTGTTAAGGTGATATTTATGAAGTGCAATTCCGTGTGCACTGGGGCTCCTTTTTACTCTACATTACGTTGGAAAAAATATAGGTAAAAGTCATGACAAAACACACTGCTCTTATTTGCAAGTCAGACAGTAGATAAGATCAAGGAAATAACAGTGCAGCTCCATGGTACCTTGACTGCTTGACTCCTTTACTCCATGTTGTGTCGTCTTTAGAATACCAGTACTATGCAGGTGATACACCCACGTGTGTGCTTAAAACACCAGGATTCTTACCTGCCTACGTGCTGACTTGATCAACTTGCCAAAAGCTTAGAAAAACTAGGATGCCACAGGAGCCAGGCTTCTTTATTAACTAGGCTCCCCATGTCTGCCTTCCTCCAAATATGCAAACCACCGTTAAAGAACAGAAAGCAAGGAAACAAAGAGAAGAAATAAGGTAGAGGCTGTCCTAGTCTATTGGAACTGGGGATAATGGAAAGCTGTTGTTCAGCTTCTCACAGCTGTGACTAAAAAGTCCGACTAAACCTGCAGAAAAACCTGGTGCTGTTCTGTAGTCCAAAATGTGGAGCCTAAGAGCATCATAAGCAGCAAAACTCTGTGGTTTCTTTCAGGCATTCCATCTAATTAAAGCAGTGTCCGTGTTACTGAATTTTTCACAAGAGGAAGAAAATATGCTTAAAGAAACTTTGGAGTACAAGGTAAGGATTCTGTTCCACTTGCCATTTCTAACTGGATTCTGAGCAAAAGGAATGAATGTTCTTAGATGCTAGGAGATCATGAAAAATCTCTTTTCCAAATGTTAGGTACCATAATACATGTAACCTATTATTAAAACGTTAGCTGATCGCATAGATACATGTTGGAAATAGTCTGTCAGTGAGGGAAATACAGAGCAACTTTCCAGTGCTTCAGAGGAGTGACAGCACAGTTTTGCCCAGTGGACTTAGTCCGTGACAGCAAGCGAGAAGCTCCGTGAGTAGTCAGATGTTTAAGAGGAAACTGAATTCTTGGTCTTGTCATTTTGACATTAGGCTTAGACGCCTAGAGCTGTTTCTCCTTTTCCTTTGCATGAAATGAGATCATCTGCGTGCCCCTGGCTGTGTCATTGTTAGTGGATGTTCATAAATGAGTGCCGCCTCAGTTTCTTCAATGTGCCCTGCATTTATTTCTGCTGACTTGGAAGGTTGAACGCATTCAGTCTACGTACCCCTTGCTGTCTTGTTCAGAAAGCAGCTTAATACTAGATTGGCTACAGGTGCCATTTAAATGGGTGTAGATTTGTTATTACTGTAAAGAATACATGCAAGTGTAATCTTCAGTAATCTTCACTTGTGAAAACAGGATGCTGTTTCTTCCAGGTTTGGTTATGTGAAACTGTTTCCAGTTTCATCTGACGTCTGTGGTGTTGTTTTATAAATAGCTCTTTCCACCAAATGGGGGGAGATGCGTAGGTGCTGTATTCCTTTTTAGGTCTTCAGCTTCTTAAAAGTGTGTACCTAGCATAATGAGTGTTGTGCTTTCTTGTCCTAGATGTCGTGGTTTGGGTCAAAGCCATCTCCTAAAGGCAGTATCCGGCCATCTATCTCGAGCCCAAGGACACTGTGGTCTTAAGGGAACCTGAAAATGGGCGTTCAGCATCTAGCCACTTTTTTTTCTGTGAAAAGAACACTGAACACACCACTTCAGGTGTGTCTTAATCACTGTCATTGCAGTATTTTGTACAAGAACTTGGAAGCTGTTTACAAAAGTAGTACTGTGCAAGGAGAAATTTTCACTACAAACTGCAACACCTCTTCTGGGCTGGATTCAGGGACCATTGTCTCGATGGTCTTTCAAAGGAAGTCAGCTCCTTGTGCTCATCAGTCTGGTTTTCTTGGCACCAAAGGGTAACGTTAACCTCACTAACTCCGGTGCTGGCAGTTCAAGCTTCTAACACGTGCATCTGTTATGAGGGCGGCTCCGGCTTCTGTTAAGGAGTGCTAGAGTTGAGTAACTCTAGACACAGTAAAGCTTCCTTGTCTCGCTGTGGAAAGCAAGCAATGGAAGAAAAATATTGGCAATACTGTACTGAATTTTTGACAGTTTGAGAAGGCTTTCAGAGAACAGGAGCAGGAGCTTTAACCAAAAAAGAAATTTGCCTTGCCTTGTTATACTGACATAACTAATAATTTGCATCTTTTCATATCACTGTGTAATTTAAGGTGCATATATCCTGGCCTGCAGTCCTGAAGGCTGCATGTTGATGACGATTATTTAATTTGAGAGCACAACTTTAGAGTTGTCTGATTTTACTTTTCTTAAAGAAAAATAATATTTAAAATGGTCTTAATTATAGTCCTAATACTCAGTCGCCTTTAAAACTAATCTATTAGTCTGTACTATAGGTTGTTAGCATTGGGAAGAAGGGGAGGTAAACTGTTTTAAATTTTTAAAGCTGAATTCCAGGTATTGTAAATGCACACTGAAAATAGCTTTTATTTAAAAAAAAAAAAAAAAAAGAGAGAGGAAAAAAAGGTGAAGAATATTGGTACTATTTTTTTCCTTTACAAGTCTGATAGTGACAAAGTTTCATAAGCAGTATCCACCTCTCTTGTTGTGGTTTTGTATAGTTCAGATACTGATGCTTAAAAACGGTTATGAACATGTAGTGGGCTGTTAACTGTGTCCTAGCTACATAGTGAAAGGAACGCTGCTTAGGAGGTTTTTGGTTTTGAGGGCAAAATTCAACTCTTAATAGAGCTTGGTTCCAGCAGGTTGCTTCCTTCTGCCTTAGGGGACCAAGTTGGCACAGACTGGAAGCACAATTTTGCCCTTTAGTTACAACACCACCACACAATCTAGATGAAAATAGGAAGCAGCAATCAGTCTGGCTCCTTAAAATTTGGATATATTTTCGTAAAACTATGCATGTATGGAATTTGAGCAGGCTGCAATGCTGGCAATTCTCTTACAATGAGGTTTGTGTTACTAACAATGTTAAATGCAGTCAAGAAAATTCCACCTGTCCTTAGTGGAAATACGATCGCTATTGAGAAGTTGAACTTTGCTTTGCTAACAGGGGTCGGAATGACCGTGGTGGTGGCAGTCGAGATGTAGTGTTGAGTTTCAGCAGGTGGACTGCTCCCATGCACGCGGACGCTGTGGTGAAGATGAAAGTATCCTGCATGAGGTCAAGTTGACAGAGCAGAAAATCTGCTGCAAGTCTTCGATTTTGGTTAAGTAGCCATATACAAGACATAGGTACTCACAGGAGCTATTACCTTGGCACAAGTGACACTCCTCAGTTTAGAGCCAGGCTCTATTTAGGTTTAGTAAAACCAGCAGGGCTTTTTAGTACATTAAACTTGTCAAAACAGAGTCTTTAGCAACTTCTGATCCGTGGCACTTAACTGTATAGGGTAGGGAAGTTACTGGGAAGAGTACAACTCCAATAATGAAAACAGACAATCAAAGTGTATTCTGTCAGCTGCTCCTGTATTGAAACGAAGCGGGGCAGGCTGATAACCCTATTGGTTCTGGGAGGGGCCTTCTTTAGAATGTCCCCTTGTCCTGTTTCTGTGGGACCAAGGCCAAGGGACAGGATTCTCTCATGCTGATGCCTGCGTAATGACAGATTGGTTTAAGGTGAGCCTGGGTTGAAAAGCTACTGCTGAATAGTAACAAATGCAGTACAGGAACCCTAGGAGAAAGCGTGATCCATGTCTTAGCTAATATACTGACTAACACTTTAAGATCTCAGAACTCATACAGGATCAACTTACCGTAAGAACTAGTTCTCCAGTGTTGAATTTTCTTCAGATAGCAGAGCAAGAATGGTGTGTGCGTGTGTGTGTGTGTGTGGTGTACTAAAAAAAAAGCTAATGCACTTTCCCTTGTATAAAACCAGTGGTATACACAATCCTTTCTATGGCCAATGGATTTCTTTCCTTCTATGCTGTAAATATGGATTGTATTGAAACACTATGACATTTGTGGTGCAATACATTTTGGATTAAAACTCTAATCTTGATTTCTTTATAGTCCTGGTTATGTCCCCTGGGATGCTATAGCTAATTAAAATTTAGAGTTTTAAAGCATTAAACAAAATGTATCATCTGCCCATCATAAGAAGGGGTAGTTAGGTAATTAAGGCCTCTATTTCTTGTAGTGACTTAGGTCAGGACTGAGGAAGAGTGCTTTGTGAAATCATCTCACCAGGGACAGCTGCTGATAAAAACAAAGATGGAAGGGAACACAGCCTCGCTTCACAGCTGCTTCAGGTCAAGTACACAGGGCTGTGCTAAAAGAATCACAGAGTCTGAGCCTTGCCTGCACTGTAATCTGAGCCCCTAGGGACACTGCAAACAGAATGCTCTTACCTGGGCTGCTTGTAACTGATGCTGGAGACAACACTGGTTTGAACAGCTGCATCTTTGTTAATTTAATGACAAATTTCGCAAGGAATTGCAGCTCAGAGCACTCTTGTAGAGGCGGGCCCTCAGCTTAGAATTGCTGTATTGTTTTTGAATGTGTCATACTTAGGATTAAGCCAAAAATACTGAACTTGTATGATCCAAGAACTTTATTAACGCAGCAGGCACTTTACAATGAAACCAGCCCCATAGCCCAACTAGGCCTTTGACCATATACACGTGTATGTACGTGCACACACATGTATGTGTGTATACACACAAAACCACCTTTCTAATAAACACTTCTCCCATTCATAAGCTGTCAGAATCTTGCATCCGCTAAGGCCCTCTTAAATAAGCAGTACAGCCAGGATCTGCTAACACCACAGTTAGATTAAGCAGCATCTGAGAACACCGGTTCACCTACAGTGACAGGAGGCAGGAGGTTGCCTTCTCTCTGCCTTTTAAAGGGAGCAGGAGAATGGCTCCTGTATTTGGTAGTCAGAATATACAGGAATACCTTTGCTCTTTCCCCACCTTTAAGGTTAAAAGCATTCCACAAGGAGGTTCCTGCAGTAGTTCAGTAGATTGCAATCTCTAGTAAGGATGGACTGGTGTTGTTTCAGCTAATTCCTTCTTCTGGGTCCAAAACTGATCGTCATCTTGGTTCGTTAATAGTCTTTAAACAGTCTTTCTTGCTGTAAGAACTCTTACTATGGCACCTAGTCCGCCTGCTGCTAATGCCTGTGGGGATGGGAAAAGGAGAGAGGTGTTACTCCCAGTCACACACAGCCAGCCACCGCGCCGTGCCCAAATGGATCGTAAAAGAACAAGCGTGTGTTTAGTAACAGGAGGAGATGGCTCTTCTCCAGAAAGCTGCTTTCACAGATGGGCAGGCTGCACCTCATTCTACACCTTTTTGCTCTCAACTCTTTGCAACAGTTACTTGGGGAACAGCTCTTTGTTTTCTCTAGAATATGCAGGCATTCCAGACATTTTAAAGTTTCATTTAGCCACCAAACTGTGTTGTTCTCGACAGCCTGCCAGGCTGGGCAGTGGTTCTCTTGGTGCAGCGTTCCATCAGACAAAGCGTGCGCGTCTATCGCTTAACTCCCCAAGCTGGCTCCGGTCTGGGCAAGCCACCTCCTCCCTGTACTGCCAAAAGGCAGGACAAAGGCAAAGTTCTAAATACCGCCCAGCCTAATTCTGACCCGCCTTGTTCCTTTCAAAACAACAAAGAAGAGATGCTTACAAGTGGCCACATGCTCTGAACGCTGACTTCTTGCCAGGCAGGACAGCGTTGTGTAATGTTACACGCTGGGAGCAGCAACCCACGGTTACCCAAAAACAGGCTCCAGTAGAAAGAACAACAACAAGGACAAACAAAGCAAGCAGAAACATGTTCCTTGCTGAGAACTTCCCTCTTCCTCCTCCTCACCTGTCACCGTTCTGTGTGGCAGCACCGCTATGGCTAGCGCTGGAATCTTTCCTGAGATGGCAGAAGCCCTTACCGTGCAAACTAAGCAGGTTCACGAAATGCCGTTGAGCTGGGTCTGTGTGCTGAAAGCACCTGGCTGATGGGAGCTGCCAGACCTGAGCCCCCCCCAGCCAAACACTCAGCTACGGCAAACCAACAGAACACCTCTCAGCCAGTTATATCTCCACTCCCAGCTCTCTCCCTGGTGGGCGAAACCACCGCACGCATTAGACAGAAGAAGGGGCAACGCCTCCTGCAGCAGTCTCTGCCCTGCCATGTCTCACCTCCCTCTGGCTGAGGAAAGCTCTGAAATGCAGGTAAATGCTTAAAAGTCCAAGCTCAAAGAGACCAAAGATAAAATGCAAGACCAAGGACCGTGCTCCCTGAACCCCCAGTGGTGCCGTGCTGACCGCGGCTGCGCCGAGAGGGCACCGGAGGGGACACACCTACCTTTTCGTGCCATTGAAGTAATATTGCACTGCTATTTTCTGTTGGCTTTTCAAATCCTTTATAAATATACTTCATTAACAAATCAATGCCATTTCCGTCTAAGGAGTTCACCGCTTGTTCTATCTCACTGCTTTTAAAAGACGTGAGGACTTTAAGCATGGTTCCCTGGGCCTGCTCCTGCGAAGGGAAGGAAAACCACATCAGGGCCAGCAGAGCTGGAAGCGACGCCCGGACCTGCGCTGGACAACGCGCGCTCAGAGCAGCAGCCGTTTGCTGGTTGTGCCGGGCAGGGTGACATTCTTCACCTCGAGCAGCGAGAAGGAAGAAGAGGGCATCTTTTTAAGTGCGCTTTTTGATGCTTCTTTCCCAGAGGAGCCACCCAACGCGAGCTGCCGGCTGAGCTGCAACAAACCCCGCGCTTCAAGCCCACTTTTCTCGCCCTGGAGCACGCTGCGAGCCCCGCGCAGGCGTCCCCGGGGCATTGTATTGCGTCCCTGACCGCCCCAGCTCCTTCTCCCGGCACGCACAGCCCGGCTCGGCCCCCCCCTCACCTTGGTGTCCGGGCTGGCGGCGAGGCGCGGGGCGCTGCGCAGGGCGGCGTGCAGGGCCCGCAGCGCGTCCCCCCTGCGGCGCTGCGAGTCAAGGACGCCAACGGCAGCGGCACCGCCCCCCCCCCGCCCCCCCGCCCCCAAGGATACCGCCGCAGCAGCGCCTCGGCCTCGGGGCCGGGCTCGGGCTCCGCCGGCGGCGCCTCCTCGGGGTCGTCCTCGAAGCGGCTCCCGTCGAAGCGCTCCACGTCCAGCCGGCGGAAGCGCGACGAGAGCGTGCTCCGCGCCATGCCGGAACCGGAACCGGGGCCCGCCGGAACCGGAACCGCCCGCCGGAAACGGAGCCGCCCCCTGCAACCAGCATCCGGAACCGGAACCGGAACCCAGACCCGGGCCGGGACCCGCCCCCGCCCCCCCCGGCCCCTCCCCGCCGGCGGGAGCCGCCCCGAGCAGCGCCGCCGTCACGGGCTGACCGCGGCACCGGGAGGGGGGGGGGCCGCCCCCGGCAGGGCCTCTGTTGCTGAAAGCCCGCGGAGCTCACCCGCACGGCGGGGCCGGGCCCGGCACCGAGCGGGCCCCGCTGTGACCCCAGAGGGCTTCTCCCGGGCAGGGGCCGGGGCCGGGCCTCGGGCAAGGGCTGAAATGAACCGGGGGGGAGGGGGGGAACGCGCTCCAGGCTGCGCGATGCACAGCACAGCTCGGCAAGGTGTCAATAACAAAGGCAGGAGGCGGCACCTCGGCAGCAAAGTGCTCAATAAAAAGTGTATTGCAGCGGGCAGTAAGTACAGGGGGCGGGGGGCTCAGAGGAAGTACGGCGTGGTCGTCCGTGGCGGGATGACGCGCTCCGAGTCTGGCACGGCGCGGAACAGCTTTGGTTCTCTCGTGTTTACGTCCTTAAAGACCATGATGGAGGCGATGTTCCCGCAGCGGTAGCAGTAGTTGGGAGCGGACCACACCGTTACCAGCTTCTCGTCGAACATGAACTTGTAGCCTTCGTGAACCAGCTGGTGCGCTCTGCAGATGAGCTTTAAGTTGTTGATGTGAACAAACTGCAGAGGGAAAGGAACGTAACAGAAATTAAGTGAAGAATTGTTAAGGAAATGGTATTTTAGTCTTCTCCCAGCTCCTCAGCCAAGTACCCCACGCACTGGCCAGCAGTAGCACCTAGTCTCACTGCACTACACTTTTTAAAAGCGAGGTCAGCGTTCTCCCATTTGGAAGTTTTATCCATGCCTTTAGGATCAAACGGCTTGTTCTTTTCACGTGGGCTTGAAGGGACAGCAGCAAGGCACGAGCAAACCTCCTCCTCCTCCTCCACAGCTTCCTTGCAGCTCCCCCACGAGGACAGTTCCTCTCGCAGCGCCCCAGTCTGCTCACCACCCGGGTAAACGCCGACGTTGTCACCGAACGCCGCATCTCGTACCCGCGGTTACCGCGTGTGCCACGCGGCAGCACCCTCACCTCGTTCGTCACCTTGGCTCCGAACAGCCAGCCTGCTCCCCGCGGGCTGATGGCCCACGTGTCCACGTCCTCTGGGTCCGACCACACCAGGTCGCAGAAGGCGCCTTTGTGAGGAATTTCTTGATTGCGTTCAATGGTTCGGATCTGATCGAGCGTCTTGATGTCTGGAGACAGACCGCCGTGCACACAGAGGATCTGCTCGTCTATCAGCTGGGGAAAGCCACGCAAAACATTGGGTATTTTGGCCAAACCTGGCACCTGCTGGTGTGACCCCTAACGGCCACCAGTTCTGGAGGTCGTATCTAGGGAATCTACTGGTGGCTTTACTGGGGCGTTTACACTTACAGCTGCTATGGTCAGCATGTCAAAGACTTTGGTGCAGTACCTCCAAGCGTTAGCATTTCCGTATTTGGTTTGGCACTCATCTGTTAAATAGAGAAGTTTTTCCTTCTCAACGGATCAGAAGAAGTTCAGGCAGTAAGATCAGAGGCAACACAACAGAACTTGAAAAGTCAGACGTATAATAACAAACCAACACAACCAACGGGCCAACATGCAAACAAAACCACGGTCGGGAGCAGCAGCGAGCAGCGGGTGGAAGCCGCCCCTCGCTGCTGCTGGGGTCCACCAGCAGGGAGCGGACCCGGTGTCTGCAGCACACACAAATCAGGGTCCCACACAACCGCCGATGCTTTCCCTGCTTCCCACAGACCCCTCGGCACGAGGGCTTTGGGTAAAGCTGTACGGGTGTGATGCTGAAGCTGACAGACAAACGTTCCTTTTGAGCTTAGCTGGCGCGTGAACATTGACACGTGCTCTCGGTGACCCGGAAGGACGCACGTCACAGACTGTGCTCTTTGCTGCAGGCGTTAAGATACTTCCCAGGATTTCCTCAGATTTTATCATAGCCTCACCCCATGGAAAAATATAACTTTCCAAGCAACTTAAGTTTCCCAGATTTTAGAGCAGTCGTTCTGCTGCCCAGTTCTTGTCAGGGGCTTTCCCAGGTGGGAACTGCTGACCATAAACGGCCTCCGCAGCTAACCGTACCCACGGACAGTTCTGGTTACACCTAAGGAGAATTACAATAACGGCAGGGTTTGCGTAGAACCTTTCACTCAAAGACACCAGAGCACATCGTCAAGCAGAAGCACAAACAGAAAACACAGACACTGGAGGGAAGGATGGGCGAGGTCTGCACTAGAACACCTTTACTTCACAAGCACAACAACCGCGACGACACTGTTAACATTTAAGGTTGATTGAGTCCGTTTCCCCCCAGCTCTGGATAAGCCCCACGCAGCGCCGCGTTCAAAGCGGACGTCAGAAGGGAGAGGTGCGGCACTCGCTCGCTGCACGTGAACCCGCAGTCAGAAGGCATTGGGATAAGGACTTACCGTAAAATCCATACACTTGCGTTATCTGCCTGCTCTCATGATTGCCCCGTAACAGTGTGATACGATCAGGCCACTTAGCTTTTAGTGCAAGGAGGTAAGTGAAAGTCTCAAGACTATAATAACCTCTATCTACAAAGTCACCCTGCAAGTCAAAAAAACATCGGTGAATGGACAAACACAGCGCGAGGAAGGCAGCGCGGGAACTCCCCGGTGCCCGAGGCACCCAGCGCCGGAGGGACGCGCCCGGGGGGAACGGGCTGCGGCCACTGGCTTCGCGTTGGGGCCGACGTGCCTCCTGTGGCACCGCAGCCCCGGGCTGCTGGGACCTGCGGGATGCTCGCGGGGGCCGAGGGCACCGCGGGCAGCTCCGGGCGCTGCCGCTGGGCCCGGCAGCGGCAGGGGAGGGGCCGGGGGTGGGGGGGGCGGGGGGAGGGGCGCGCCGCGCGTACCATGAAGATGTAGTTGGTGTCCGGGACCTGCCCGCCGGTCCGGAACAGCTCGCACAGGTCGTAGAACTGCGGGGAGGGCGCGGGGCTCAGCGCGGGCGGGCGGCACCGGGCGCTGAGGCCGACGCCGTGCGCCGAGGCGCAGCCGTTACCTGCCCGTGGATGTCGCCGCAGACGGTGACGGGCGTGCAGACGGGCTGCACGTTGGACTCCTCCAGCAGCAGGTCGCACACGTAGTCGCACAGCCGCTGAGGGGCCGCAGCGGGACAGGGACAGGGTCAGCGCCGCCGCCGCCCCCGGTGCCCCCCGCCCCCGGTGCCCCCGGTCCCGGTGCCCGCCCCCCGCCGCCCCGCCGCACCTTGAGGTCGTTCTCGGGCAGGTACTTGCAGAGCCGCGCGATCTCCACGTACTTGTCCAGGTCCAGCGGCGCCATCTTGGCACGGCGGCTCGGGGCCGGAAGCGGAGCGCGGCACTTCCGGGGAGCGGCGCGAGCGGCGGCGGAACCGGAAGCGGAGGAGGGCGCGCTTCCGGCGGCGGCCCCCGGCAGGGCGGTGAGGCAGGGCCCGGCCCGGCCCCGCCATGGGGCCGCCGCTGCCGCCGCTGGAGCCGGGCCGGCGCCCGCAGGCGGCCAAGTGGTGAGCGCTGCCCCCGGTACCCCCCCCGTTACCCCTCGGTGCCTCCCCCCACCCGCCGCTGAGCGCCGCCTCCCCGCAGGTACCGGCTGCGGCCGCGCGGAGCGGGACCCAGCGGGCGCGTGGGCCACGGCTGCCTCCTGGTGCCGGGCGGGCCCGGCCGCGTCCTGCTGCTGGGCGGCGCCGACCCCGCCGGCGCCTTCGCGGACGCGTACGTCGTGGAGCTGGGTGAGCGCCGCGGGGCGGGCGGGGTGCGGGGCTCTCACGGCGCCCTCACGGGGCCCTCATGGCGCTGACGCCGCCGGCGGTTCCCGCAGGGTCCCTGCGCTGGGCCCAGGCCGGCTGGAGCGGGCTGCGGCCGCGCTATGAGCACGCCACCTTCCTCCCCGCCCGCCGCCCCCCGCGCCTCTGGGTCTTCGGCGGCGCCCACCAGGCCGGGAACAGGAGCTGCGTCCAGGCGCTGGACCCCGGTGAGTGCCCGGCACCGCGGGTGGAACCCCGGGGCTGTGGGCTGGTGGCAGCGGGCAGCCCCCCCGGCAGCCCCCTGGCTCAGGCCCACAGGTGTTCTACGTTCCCACCCCACTGCCGCGTTTGCCTTCTTGATGAAATGTCTCGGTTAGAAACAGGAACCTGGGAGAGCCCTGCGGTGGCGGGCACCCCGCCACTGCCCAGGACGTTCCACACATCCTCAGCAGCTATCGGGGACCGTCTGTACGTCTTCGGAGGGGGAGACAAGGGAGCAGAACCGGTCCAAGACCAGCAGCTTCACGTGTTTGACACAGGTACCTCTGGGTTGTTGTCAAAGGGTGGAAGTGAGCAGCCACCAGGCTGCAGGTCTGCGTTCTGAGTTCATGAAGGGTACACAAATACTGGGCCCCTGCCTCAGCTGCCAGCTTAAATGGGTGGACAGGGATTGTTTGCTGCTGACCTGCACTCGTCTTCATACTGGAACTGGGAGTTTGGACCAAGACGGCAATGGGGTGGCAATGCCACGGGTGTGCTCGCCCAGTGCCATCATTACTCTGTTCATTCCCCGGGCCCCGCGTGCAGCAAAGGGAGGCATCAGCGAGGCTGGGGGACCGCTGGCTTGGGGAGCCCCAGAGCCGTTCCCTCACACGGCCATGCTCCATTGCAGCCACCTGTACCTGGTCCCAGCCCCATACCCGCGGTGATCCCCCGGCCCCCCGGCACGGGCACGTCGTGGTTGCAGTCGGGACCAAGCTTTTCATACACGGAGGTTTAGCTGGAGACGTTTTCTACGATGATTTGTTCTGCATTGATACAAGTAAGTGTGGATACAGGTTCCTTGGAGCGATAGCTGCGGTGGTGCACTTTGCTTTCAGGGAGACCTTTTCACTAAAAGATCAGCTCTTAAGTGTGGTCTTTTAAAATAAAGGAAACCTCCAATTTGGGGTAGTTGCCATGAAATATTTCAGTCATGCTAAGCATTACTATTTTTGTGTATTTTTTTATAATTATTTCCCACAGAAGACCTGACGTGGGTGAAGATACCAGCCAGCGGTGACGTCCCGGGAGGACGGGCGTCGCACGCCTCAGCTGTGTTTCGGGACCACGTGTACATCTTCGGGGGGATAGGCCCGGCCGGTACTCTCGATACCACGCACAAGTACCACATGGGTAGGGAGACCTCTCAGGCCGTATCAGTAAATCCTGTCTGTCTGAAAACGTTACACCTTCCGTTCCCGGGCTGCATCGTGGCAGCCGGTGTCATTGCACTGGATTATACCAGTACGAGACCAAGCGCTGCAGCAGCTTCTCTGCTGCCTTTTTTAAGGCTGTGTGATGTTGCAAACTAGTCCATGGTGACGGCACTGCTCCAGCACGCTTCTGTGAAGCGCCGTTTATAGATGTGAACGCATCTCTCCGCACTGCAGGGGAGCAGCGGTGGACGCTCCTGCACTTTGACTCCCCTCTGCCCGCCGGGAGGCTGGACCACGCCATGTGCGTCATCCCCTGGCGGGCCGGGGGGAGCGGTGGCACTGCGGAAGAGGAAGCTGAGGAAGAGCCAGCTGGGGGCAAGGCTGACCTCCTCCGGTGGAGCCAGGAGGAGGAGCGGTGCGGTGAGGACCCAGCGCTGCACCTGCTGTTCGTGTTTGGGGGAATGGACACGCAGGGGGAGATATTCAGGGACTGCCTTGTAACCCCCATCGAGTAGTCCACGGGCAGTCCTTTTTGGGAAGGCTGTGTAGTGGCGTCAGATCACGTTCCTGCTTTCCAATAAACAAGGTGTTGCTGTCAGGCGGGTGGCCCTGTGCTCCCAGCCCCAGGTACTCCTGCTTTCTGGGCACACAGTCACGCCTCGAGTCCCTTTGCAAGGCTGCAGAAGAGCCTCAGCAGCCAGCTGCTGGAACACAGTGCTGGGTGAAGGAGAGGCAGCGGCCTGTGTGTCGCTCCTGGGCAGCTCTCTCCCCAAGGTAGCTCTGATTCCTGGCTGGCCACAGTAACCTGCGGTGCTATTGTTACCTACAGCTTTCTGAAGGATAATTAAAGAGGGTTAATTGAAGGGGTTTAGCTGCCACTACTTTGAAAATGAGTGAGAAGTGTAGGGGCACCTGTCCCCCACACCAGGGAAAACACCACAGGCACAGAGGAGCTACAAGAGCTGGACTTGGTTCCTCCAGCATAAGAAGCTTCATCATCACCTAGGAAAACTGAGCTTCAAGGAGCTGCTTTCAGTCTGCTGCAGCTGGCTTTGTCCTCGTGAGCTTTGAGCTTAGACTCCCTGACATGCTTTCACAGCCACACTCTGCAAGCAGGAGATGGGGAGGGTGAGTAGCCTCGTGTAACCAAGGGCAGGAGCTCTTGGCTGTACACTTCCCCGCACCTGCAGCAGGCTCCTCGTGCAGAAAAGGAGAGGCCTGAACCCAGCTTTCAGCACCAAACACCAGCAGCATGGTTACAGCTCTCAAGCCAGGACCTTTCCTTTGCAGCTTTCTTTGTATTAAACCCAAGTTCTGCAGCCAAAGCTCAGGTTCCAGACAGCAGAGCTGCTACAACTTACCCCCTCCCAGGGGCATCTTATGCTGAGGAAGTAGTAGTGGGGTCAGTGGTTACCCACCCCTAGGCTTTAGGTCCCCTCCACATCTTCATCAGAAGGAGCAGCTGCTGCTGCTAGCTGGCAGGAAGTACAAGCTACCAGAGATCCAGTGTAAATAACAAATTTATTGTGGTCACTTCAGGTAGAAAAGCTCTACACCAAGTTCTCATGACCGAGTTGTTAAATAGAACGCTTCCATGGCCAGTACTTCTACGCCCCTGTTCTCATTTACACACCCCCCCCACTGCCCTTCCCTCCCCAGACATCAAGCACCTGCTAACGAAAAGCAGTAAACAGCCACGTCGGGCTAGCATTTCCAGCTCCACTCACGAGTGAAGATTCAAAGTTACATTCCAAATTAAGAGTTCAATATTTTAAACAAGTGTTCCTGAGTCCAATATATACACACGCCACATTCAGGGATGCCAGCATCTACAACTCATCCTTCTCTGCTGCTTCTTCTTCACCCGAGGGAGGGGGGCCTGCACTTCCGTAGAGCTTGCTAACAATGGGCTGAACAACTTCCTCTAGCTCCTTCTTCTTTGATTTGAAGTCTTCAATATCCGCATCTTGGTGGCTTTCGAGCCACTCGATCTTTTCCTCTACTGCTTTCTCTATTGTTTCTTTGTCTTCAGATGACAGCTTGCCACCCAGCTTCTCTTTGTCCCCAATCTGGTTCTTCAGAGAATAGGCGTAGCTTTCCAGCTCGTTCCGGGCATCGATGCGTTCTTTTAGCTTTTTGTCTTCCTCTGCAAACTTCTCAGCATCATTAACCATCCTCTCAATCTCTTCTGGTGTTAGCCGATTCTGGTCATTTGTAATGGTGATCTTGTTTTTGTTCCCAGTGCCCTTGTCTTCAGCTGTGACACGGAGGATTCCATTTACATCTATTTCAAAGGTAACTTCAATCTGTGGGACACCACGAGGAGCAGGAGGGATTCCCGTCAGATCAAAAGTTCCCAGAAGATGATTGTCCTTGGTGAGGGGACGCTCACCTAGAAAACAGTTACACAATTAGTTCACAATTAGACAGTTTTTCTTCGCCACCTGTGGTTTGCACTTTTTACAAAACCATTAACTTTAAGCTACGTGCTTTTCTAAGCTGAGGTTTTAAATTCCACCTCAACATTCATCTTGATGCCTACACTATCACCTCTTACTCTGAAGAGAAGCTCTTCAGAATGCAATCATGGAATAACCATGTTTGAAAACTGATCTTTTGGGAACTGGTCTGTAGAACAGCTGTTGATGCTGCTCAGAGCTGCCTCAGTCTGTTAACAGCTATAGGTGTAAGCAGCTGAGAGTATCTGCAGCTGTCTGACTGGTGGCAAGATTCCAGCTGCTGCAGGGGACACGGGCAGCACTTACCTTCATAGACCTTGATTGTCACAGTTGGCTGGTTGTCAGAAGCTGTTGAGAAAATCTGAGACTTCTTTGTGGGAACAACAGTATTTCTTGGGATCAGTTTAGTCATCACACCTCCGACAGTCTCAATACCAAGTGTCAGAGGACACACGTCAAGCAGTACCAGGTCACCTGTAACAGATCAAGGGGCAGAACGTGAGTGACTTCAGCTCCTCTCTGGCAGAGTGCACCACTGTGACCAGCAGTCTGAGGCAGATACAGAACTAATTAAGGACTCAGGCAATTCAAATCTACCACTATTTGGCAGTAACAGTACCCACTATTCAGTCACTCTGGAGTGACAGTAAAGATGTAATTACCCAAAGATGTTATTACCTGTATCTTGGTCTCCAGAGAGAACACCAGCCTGAACAGCTGCACCGTAGGCTACAGCCTCGTCTGGATTAATGCCACGAGAAGGCTCTTTCCCATTAAAGAACTCTTTAACAAGTTGTTGTATTTTGGGGATGCGAGTAGAGCCACCAACAAGAACGATCTCATCAATATCAGACTTCTTCAGGTCAGAGTCTTCCAGAACTTTCTGAACAGGCTTCATCGTAGAACGGAACAGGTCCTGGAAAGACAAGAGGACAGTGAGACTGTATTTCCACGTACCTAGTCCCCATGTTATGCAGGCTTAGGGTACTAAGAACTACCAAGTCAGATCATCAAGGCTTGTGTTCAGCCTCAATGAGACCTTAGCTGTCTGTAACACATGCAGCCCCAGGAAGCAAAGCCTTTCTGCTTTTTTGTAGCACATTATTTAAATTGTCGATTATTTATATGCTGCTGAGGTGTAATGAAGGCACAATGTGAAATCCCTTGCATTCACCAGCAGCACTTTTGGGAGGGGCTGAGGGAATTTAACTTATTTTCTAAGCTTACCATGTTCAGTTCTTCAAATTTGGCTCGAGTAAGTGTCTCAGAGAAATCTTCTCCCTCAAAAAAGGATTCTATTTCAATTCTAGCTTGATGCTGAGATGACAAGGCTCGTTTTGCTTTCTCCACTTCCCGTCTTAGTTTCTGCACAGCTCTATTATCCTTCCTGACATCTTTCCCAGTTTTCTTTTTGTAGAGTTTGATGAAGTGTTCCATAACACGTTGGTCAAAGTCTTCTCCACCCAGGTGAGTGTCTCCATTAGTAGCCACAACTTCAAAGACTCCATTGTCAATTGTGAGGAGGGAGACATCAAAAGTCCCACCACCCAAGTCAAACACGAGGATGTTCTTCTCACCCTCCCTCTTGTCCAATCCATAAGCAATAGCAGCAGCCGTTCTGTTTAGGGAGTAAAAATTCAGGAGACTGATCACAGGACCCCACCCCCAGACACCCAGCAGGCAGTGGTTTAGGCTACTTACGGCTCGTTGATGATCCGCATCACGTTCAGCCCAGCAATAGTACCGGCATCTTTTGTGGCCTGACGCTGAGCGTCATTGAAGTAGGCTGGCACAGTAACAACAGCATGAGTAACCTGCAGAAGTAGCAGGAGAAGGTTATCAGAAAAATAGAGGAAAACCTACACACCTTAGAAATGAGCGAAGTAATGCCTGGAACACGTAGCCCATTGTTCCTTATGTAAAACCCCACAATCAGCTGAGCCGCCTAAGCACTGAACCAAGTTTATGACAGCAAGCTTAGCCCCGAGATTCTGCCCAGTTATCTTTAGGTTTGTAAGGCAGCTGCTGCTTTAAGTTCCTGGTAATAGCACTCAACTCACCTTCTTCCCCAGGTAAGCCTCTGCAGTTTCCTTCATCTTTGTCAGGACCATAGCAGAAATTTCTTCAGGAGCAAATGTTTTTGTCTGTCCACCACCAACATCAACTTGAATATGGGGCTTGGCTTTCTTTTCAACAACCTGAGGGGAGAGAGAGAGAGTCACATTCCTGCAATTCTTGAAGTTATTCTTAATTGTCAGATTGCTTCTCTCTCTCTGATGATTCAGTAAATCCTTTAAGAGAGTTGATCTGAAAGGAGGGCTATAAAAGCCACAGGGTTGCTCATAAAAATGCTAATTTATTAGCCTTGCTTTTCTCAAGCAGGAGAGAAAGCAGGCAGCATCTGCAGCCTGTTCTTCTGACCCCCACCACCCATCCAGCACCCTGTGACCAGGCGCACCTTGAATGGCAAGTACTTGATGTCCTGCTGCACTGAGGGGTCGTTCCAGGTGCGGCCTATGAGCCGCTTGGCATCGAACACGGTGTTCTCGGGGTTGGATGTCAGTTGGTTCTTGGCAGCATCCCCGATCAAACGCTCCCCCTCGGGCGTGAATGCCACGTAGGACGGAGTGATGCGGTTCCCCTGGTCGTTGGCGATGATTTCCACCCGGCCGTTCTTGAAAACGCCCACGCTGCGGGAGAAGCGGAGCCGTCAGGCGGCACGGGGGCCTGCCCCCCCCACTTCCCCCCCTCAAGTGCCGCGCCTCCCTCCCCCCTCACCGTACTCCGCGGGGGGGCCCCCCCCCCCCCCCCCCCCGCCGCTCTCCCAGGCCCCCAGCCTGGCCCACGGCCCGCAGCCAGGCCCAGCCCAGAGCCCCCGGCCCCCCACGAACCAGGAATAGGTGGTGCCGAGGTCGATGCCCACCACCGTGCCCACGTCCTCTTTCTTCTCCTCGTCGTCCGCCCGCGCGGCGCCCAGCACCAGCAGCGCCCACAGGAGGTGCCTCATGCCGGCCGCTCGCCCCTCGCCGCCCTGCCGGGGAACCAAGGGTCACAAAATGGAGGCGCCACGTGCGGGGCGCGGCGGCCCCGACCCCAGCACGACCCCCCAGCACGACCCCCCCGCACCCACCCCCCCGGCCAGGCCTAGGCCTAGGCCCGGCCCGACGCAGGCCCCGACCCCCCCCCTTCCCGTCCGTACCGTGACAACGACCGCACCGCGCCGCCAACTGCCGCTGAACGCCCAGGCCGCGCCGCCCGCCCTTATATACCTTCCGTTACTCCTGCGTGGAGGGTCGCCATTGGCTACAGAACCCTCGCTGGAGCGCGCCCATTGGTCGGCTGCCACTAAGCTGGCCTTCCTCGATTGGCGACGATCGCGCGGCCGCTCTGACACACCGGGCGCGCGCCCCTCCCGCCACGCGATTGGTTCGCGCCCCGGCGCCGCGGGCCTATCAGCGGAGAAGCGTGAGCCAAGCGGAGGGCGCCCATTGGCCGCGGGACGCCGTCACGGCGCGGCCGACGCAGGGCCGGGGGGGACGTTCTGGAAGTTTCCATGGTGACCGCGCGGCCCCGCCCCGCCCGCCGGGCCTCGCGCCTCAGGGACGGGACCGGGACCGGGATGGGGGGGGAGGCACGGCGGGCCAGGCAGGGGGCTCGGGCGGCGTCACGGGGCCGTGAGGTTGTTGGTTCCCTTTGGGCCGTGCCAGGGCCGAGCCGTGAGGGAGCGGCCGGGGGCGGTGCACAGAGCCGCGGGGAGCGGGGCCGGCAGCGGCCTGCGGGCAGGGCTCGCCTCGGAGCCGCCCCGTGAGCGGGGGGGGGGGGTTCTAAAAATCCTGAGGTGACTGACGCGCACCCCGTGCAAGAGGGCTGTGTCAGCGTGGCCGTGTGTCCCGAGAGCTGTCCGTACCCCGTTTTAGCTCCCAGACGGCCCCGTGCAGGCAAGGGGACAGCTTTGTGCTTCTAGGCCTTGGGCTTGTGCTGTCAGCTTTCCTGGGGAGCGATGCCGTGAACGCCCCTGGTGTCCTGTGGTGCTGCTGGGAGCAGTGCTGGCAGCCGGCTGCAGGGTGCCAGGCGCAGCACCTCGCTGACACGTCGCGTGTTCGGGATTGATAAACGTTTTTTTTTCTTGTAGTTCTGTTTGCCGTGGTTGTTTTAAAGTCAGTTGGCTCTTTAGAACTCAATTACAGAAGGCATTCTCTTTTATCAGAGGAGAAAATGCAAGGCGGTACCCGTGCCAGCAAGAAAGAGGCACATACATAATAGTTCAGAGAATAACAGATATAAAGCGTAAATGGGTGGCTCTTGTGCTGAGCTGGCCCTCGGAGGAGCTTTAGAGACGATTTAGGCATAGAACAAAAGCAGCCACAGTGACTCAGGGACTTCTTTCCTACCTAAACCCCCACTGGCCTCGGTGCTGAGGCCTGGGTGCCCTGTCCTTACCCACAGGGACCTGGGAGCCCGTCAGCCCTGGGGGATTCGCAGCACGGGGGGACGGCAGGAGCCGTGGAGTACAGCTGTCACTGCGCGCTGCGAGGAGATGCTGTGCCCAGGTGAACTGCCTGCGAGTCCGCTGCAGTTACGCTGCAAGTGGCCCCACTTAGATGTCTCTGACTATCTTTGGTTTTTCGTCTTAGAGAATAAGCTTCTTAAATCCTCTGGTGGGGCAAATTCTCACATAATAAATGGCATCCAACTATTTAGTTTCCCCTAGCACTCCTGCAAGCACCCAGAGGTGTGCGTGTAGGGAGGAGCACCATGTCGGTAGGGCTGGCAGTCCCAGCGCCGCACTTGACGCCCGTCCGGCAGCTCGGTCACACCGTGCCCTCAGCCGTCGTTGGCCGAAGCCGTGCAGGGCCCCATCGCGCTCAGCCAGCAGCTCCGTGCTCCCTGAGGACCGCGTGCCAGGCGAGGAGGACGGGCAGAGTAAGAATCCCTCTGTGCGTGGTGCTTTCTAAACCAGCCATCCGCAGTGCGTAGCTCCGTGCGGGGCAGGCTCGGTGTGCCCGTCCGCTGACGGCTCTCCCGTGCTTTTGCCGCACGTTGATGGCTGACGCTTAGGCTCTTGTTCAGGCGGCGATGAAAGAGGCACCCGGGGAAAGGCATGGGCCGGGGCCGCTTGGGCCGGGGGCCGACGGTCCAAGCGGCCCCGGCGTCGGGACTACAAGTCCCAGGGCCCCCGGGTCCCGGGAGCGCCGCGTCGCCGCCCGCCGCCTGCGCAGTGCCGCGCCGGGCTCGGGGCCGCAGC